>NC_027749.1:26190756-26191372 GCF_000695525.1 Brassica oleracea var. oleracea | reverse complement strand
ATTTTTTTATATTATATAATAAATATATATTATTTACTGATAATAAAAATATAGTTATTCATCTATCACAAATATCTATGCAAATATGTGAATCAAGTACAACAATCAAACAACATAATGATTTCCACAAAGAAAATTTTAAAAATATATTTATGTTATGTAGTTTTATTTTATATTCTTTAAATAATGTAATACAATATTATACATTATTTTTTTAGAATTGAGAAATACATATATCAGTTAGACAAATTAAGCGATAATTAGACAAATTTGATTTTTTTTTTCCAGCCAAAAGTTTATTATTAATTAGCATTAGTTATTTCAAGATGTTTAAGAAATGATGGACAAAAAAATGGGATGGACATAAATGATATATGAACTATGAATAGTACTTTGTAAAGCTGACTTAGATAACACATCTGTACATCCATTTCCATTCCTTTTTGATGCCTAAATTCAATTTCTTCAGAGCAGTTATTCCATAAAGAGATCGTATGAGATATTGTTTTGATATTCAGATTTGTTTCTTGACTCTTAAGAAGATTGATAACTGTAAAAATGTCTCCTTCGAATATGATATGTCTATAACCGAATCCCCAACATGAGACAAGTTTGA
>NC_027749.1:26188174-26190736 GCF_000695525.1 Brassica oleracea var. oleracea | reverse complement strand
TAAAAAGTAAATATTTTTTTATATTATATAATAAATATATATTATTTACTGATAATAAAAATATAGTTATTCATCTATCACAAATATTATGCAAATATGTGAATCAAGTACAACAATAAAACAACATAATGATTTCCACAAAGAAAATTTTAAAATTATATTTATGTTATGTAGTCTTATTTTATATTCTTTAAATAATGTAATACATTATTTTTTTTAGAATTGAGAAATACATATAATATCTTATCTTACCAAACTATTGACTTGTGAAGTTTCGTAACACAATTTTTTTTAAAAATCTAGTTATGATATAAAAAGTTAACGCAGATCTTGAAATTTTTTACCAAACCATTGACTTGTGAAGTTTCGTAACACAATTTGCTTACTTGGGACAACTCTAATAATCTCCCCATTTCTTCTTGCTGCTCCACCACATCCAAACCATGTCCTGGAAAAAGCTCATCACTTGTTGTTCAAGAACAACGTCTAACAAATCATCTCGCCGCGAGTCCTCATCTTTGAAGAACGGAGGGCTACTAGTAGAAAAACTGATCCGTGTTTCGGACGGAGACTACAGTCCGTTTTGTGTATTCACAGAACAAGAGCTGAAGCAAGCAACCAAAGACTACGACCAAGATCTCGTCTGTCTTGTCGACGACAACTATAAATTGTTTCAAGGAGTTCTTGAGAACAGAGGAGCCGTGCTAATCAAGAAAACGAATGAACACGAAGAGCTCGTGGAGTATTGCATAAGGGAAATCGCTGTTGCCGCATATGTCAGCTCGAACATGAATCTGGTGAAGCTTCTTGGTTGTTGCTTAGAGAGCAAGGTACCGATTATTGTCTTTGAATACGTTAGTGGGAACCTATCTGATTACTTGCATAACAAGAAAGGGGTTATCCCATGGAGACAGAGGATTCGCATCGCTGCTCAGGTTGCAGACGCGATTGCTTATCTCCACTTGGGTAAACCACGACCTCTGATTCATAGACACGTGAAAACAGAGAATGTTTTGCTCGACGATAACTTGAACGCCAAGTTATTCGATTTCGGACTGTCTCTGGAAGTTCCAGAAGGTGAGACTTCTGTACAAGCATTAGTTGAAGGAACAATAGGGTTTCTAGCTCCAGAATCAGTAGTCACAGAAAGATTCAACGAGCAGACGGATGTTTTCGCCTTTGGTGCTACATTAATCGAGATTTTGACTGGAAGGGAGCCTCATAATGTGTTCATTGGAGCATTTGATTATATGACTAACCATGACACTACTCCAGTTGCAGAGTCGTCTCTCATATCTGTTTCTTCGCCGAAACGAATAGATCTTTTGATGTTCTTGAAGGCCAATCTGATAAGGGACGGGAAGGATAATGCTTTAGAGGCTAGTGCAGAGCTCGCTGCTGGCTGTGTGGAGATATTGCCAGAGAAGAGGCCAACGATTGAAGAAGTAGCTAAGAAGCTGAAGCACATTCAGAACATGTAAAGTAAGACATATTTTTCTTTTTTTTGGTGTTGAAGCTGTCTAAAATATCAGTTCAAAAAAAAAAAAAAAGTTGTCTAAAATAAAGAAACGGGGGGAAAGTCCTATTATGTAGAGTTGAGTGGTGAAAAAATAGAAAATAGTATATACTCCTTCCGTTTCAAAAAGTTACATATTCTAGAAAAAAAAATTATTTCAAAAAATGTATTTTTTTTTATATTTTCAATGTTTTTTTTCTCAACTAATAATAAAAAATTATGAACTTCAAGAACATTAATTGCATTTCTTGAAGTTTTACTGGTTTAGAAATATAGGATATACTTTAAAATTAAAAAAACTATGCATTAACGACTAAGTTTTATTAATAAATGTGAAAATCCTAAAACATGTGTTATTTTGAAACAGATGAAGTATTTTACAACAATTATACCAAAGTAAACAAAAATATTTTGATCGCCTCGCTGAACCAGAAAACTGGCCCTACGGTTTCAGATACTTTGTTTCATTCGGGATATGTATTATTGGTTTGGGTGAGTTATATTCAGTAGTAGCGGTCCTGGGAGGAAGCGGGTGACGCACTTGCTTTCGGCGCTTCCGGCTTTCCCAAAATAAATAAAATGTCGACCTTTATTTTCTTAAAATCTTTAGGATTTTTAACGTGAAAACCCTTCAACTAAGTTTGTTTTGAGTAAAAATTCCCAAACTAAGTATTTAACGAAAAAACCTCAAATTAACTTTATTTAATGAATTAAACCCTAACAGGTCATAATTACCATTACTACCGATAAATCTTTAGTTTGAGGATTTCTACATTAAGTAAACATAGTTGAGGGGTTTTACCATTAAAAATCAAAAAAAGAAAAAATTCAAAATTTTATAATATTATCTAAAAATTAGTAACTTAAATTTTCAAAATTAGCACTTTTAATTTTTTTTTGTAAATATATGAGTTTGATGTGTTTTTAACACCAACATTATATATGTATAATTAAAAATGTAAAAATCATAAAATATAATAAAAATTATCTAAAGATTTATTATTACAGTTTTATTAGAAAAGATATAATTTCTATTATATTTTCTT
>NC_027749.1:26166523-26188027 GCF_000695525.1 Brassica oleracea var. oleracea | reverse complement strand
TTTTTTATTATATTTTCGGGGTTTTTAAATTTTAAATTTATACATATATGATTTTGATGTTCAAAACATATCAAACTTATATATTTACAAAAAACAATTAAAAGTGTTAATTTTGAAAATTTCAGTTACTAATATTTTTAGATAATATTATAAAAATTTTGATTTTTTTTCAATTTTTAATGGTAAAACCCCTCAACTATGATTACTTAATGTAGAAACCCCTAAACTAAAGATTTACCGGTAGTAACGGTAATTATGATCTGTTAGGGTTTAATTCATTAAATAAAGTTAGTTTAGGGGTTTTTTCGTTAAATACTTAGTTTGAGGGTTTTTACGCAAAACAAACTTAGTTGAGGGGTTTTAACGTTAAAAATCTAAATCTTTATTAGTCTAGGTGGCATAGCAAGCATAGTATGTGTATTTTTGATCTTCGGTACATAGCTTTGTAACAATATTATTTTCTCAAAATTATTCCAGCCCAATTATTTAAAAAAGCTTTCGGCTCAAATGTTTTTTACTAGTTTGAGGGTCGGGCCTGGTTCTGTTTAACAACAATTCTATCAAAGTAAACCGAAAATGTGATTCAATTTGATGTTTAGTTTAATTCGGCTTTCTAAATTTCCGAAATAGCCAAATTTTTGGGTTTCAGCTATATTTCGATTTATTTTCCAAAAAACTCAAAATATTTTGGTTAAATTCGGTTATTTTAATTAGTTTAGTTGCTTTGATTAATTTCGGATATTTCAATTACTATTAAATTTTCTGATTTTGAAAACTGAATCAAAACCTAAAACTAAAAATTTCTGTTTGGTTCAATCTACAGGCTTACAGAGAACTATGGGAAACATGTTACAAAGTTGTAGTTCATTACCTAAATTGTTCGAAACAGAGATTGTGGGTGTAAATAACAAAAGGTAAAAGTATAAGGTCCCACCCATCATAGAAATAGGGTGAAAACATTATAAAGTAAAAGTTAAGGCGTTACAATGCAATAAACGGCAAATTGTTAAACAAAAAGGAATTTTTGTGGCTGTAACGAAAAAAAAGTGAAACTCGCCGGAAAACAAAGTATGAACCTTTACGACGACGAGTCTCTGAAGCAGGAGGTAATCTACCTCCACTCCCTCTGGCACCAAGGCCCTCCCACCCGAAACCCGATCCCCACCCCTAATATCAACCCGGTTCAGAGATCCAGGCCCAATTACATCCCTCCGGCGGATTTTCAGCTTCTCTCTCGCTACGGAGCCAACCCTATTCATCCCCAACCTCCCCTCAGCAACAAGCGCTCCAGACCCGGGTCGGATCGGGAATGGCCCGTGAAGGAGCTGCCCCGTTATCCTCCCACGGGCTGGCCCGAAGCCAAGCCGTGCAAAAAGGCGCGACCTTTATCAGATTCGGAGAAAGCTAAGCTCGCCGTGAGCCAGATTCAGAGAGACACCCACCGCGCTTGCCGCGAGTTTTTCGGCAAGAGAGCAACATCTGGTGAAGAATCGGATGCTGATGATGGAGGAGGAGGGGACGAGGAGTTTCAGTTTCTGTCGAGGCTGTTCGAGGAGAGCGCGAAGCTGAAGGAGAGTTACGAGAAGAACACTGTGCACGGAGAAGTGTGGTGTCTTGTCTGTGGTGGGAGCGGCGAGAAAAGTGTGAGGAAATTTAAGAACTGTTTGGCTTTGGTTCAGCATTCGCTTGCTATTCACAAGACTATGAAGAATCAGCATAGGGCTCTGGCGCAGGTTGTGTGCAATGTTCTTGGATGGGATGTTAACAATCCAGTTGCTTCAAGCCAAAAAAACTCTCAGGTTAGATCTATACCTTGAAAAGAAGTTAGCATTTGCAACTGTCACATTGATTTGATTTGTGTTATTATGGTTAAAGACTGGCTTATAAATGCATTATGTTGTTGTAACAAAAGTTTAATCATATCCTTTGGTAGCTTTTGAATAGTTTTGATTAATGTTCTAGAAATCGCGAAGTGGTAACTAGGCTACTAGTCGGATTATTCGAGATGAGTCATATAATTTGGTAGCTTTTGAATAGTTTTGATCAATGTTCTAGAAATTGTTAGGTGGTACCTAGGCTCTAGAACTAGCTAATAAATCAGATTATTCGGTACCTATCCGAGGCCTAGGCGTTAACATATATTATATTTTACATTTATATTAGATATTTTAGTTTTTTTTTTTTGTGTCTAATAATAATATTATTTTGCTGAACTATAAAAATCAGATATACAAAAAAAGAAATTAGACAAATTTATGGATTTGTGCTAACATTATTGCTTGATTTAACAGATTTAGAGACCAATTTTGACCGATTTATAATGGTTTAAACCAATTTGAGTTGCATAAATCGGATTTTAAGAAAATCGGGTTTTGATCATTTAGAAATGCTTTTTTTTCTTTTCCTTCTCAGGCATTAGGGGTAGAGGCGACTGTGGAAGGTGCTACGGAGCTGCATCCAGACCTAAAGAAGCTTCAGGAGAAAGAACATGTGATGTCTGCTGATGAACAAGCAAAGGCTGTTGTGTTACAAATGCAGCAGAATGCATCAGAAGCTTTGAAAGGCATATCTGTGAAGGATACTACTGGTTCAGTTGAGAATGGTGATGAACAAGTTTCTGAGGAGTTGGAGTCAATATCACGACTCTTCTCAGAGAACGTTGAGCTGAAAAGTTACTACGAGAAAAACTCTGAAGGTGGACACTTTGTCTGCCTAGTGTGTTGTGCTGTGACTGATAAGAAGATGATTAAGAGGTTCAAGCACTGTCATGGACTTGTTCTGCATTCTACTAAAACCCCGAAAATTGCAATAAGAGCTCACAAGGCTTTTGCTCGGTTCGTCTGTAAACTGCTTGGCTGGGAGTTTGATCATCTTCCACGTAGATTAGTGAAAGGTGGTGCTCCTCTTGTCGAATCTAGTGCCAACCAGAACACTGAGAAGCCATCATTGATGATCGAGGTAAGAAATTTTACAAAGAGAACAAGAACTCTTTTCTTAGTTCTTGTCCTATTGTTCATTAACTGAGTTGTGGTGTCACCTCAGGAACATATGAACGAAGACGAAGTCGATGTTCCACAGGAAAATAACGAGCCATGCGTTGGAAAGTAGATGGTAAGTATACTTACACACCTAATCACAATTTTCTTATATATAGAATCTTGTTTTTTGGGTTGCTTTCAGGCATTTGTCTGGTTGATCGATTGGTTGTGTTTGAACAATGAACGTGATGTTTTTGTCTTCTATAAGCAGGATGCAAGCACAACCAAATAACACATTGTTCTCTTCTGGGAGTTCAATTTAAAGATTCAAGATAAACAAAGTTATGTAAATGGAGGGCCCTGAATCATCAGGTACCATTACTAGTTTTGTTCATCTCATAAGTCTTCTTATGACTTGCCAGACTTGGTGCAGAGTCCATCATTGACAATGTGTATACCAAACTTTTGATTCTGAATTTTCATTACTTGAGAATACTCTCTTCTTATCATTGAGAAATTTGGAGTATTCTAATCTTGAAACTTTAAAGATACTTGAAAAAAAAATGTTGCCAGACATTTAATAAATCATTTATTTATATAAGAGCACCCTAATATCTGGTGGCATAGATACCAAAGATCTGGAGCAGTTTCAAAAACACCATTGCAAATGTGAACAGTTTTGTACTAAAAGCTGTGGGAATCATCTTATAAACAACAGAAGATTTGTGGTATCTTTGCAAGTATCTAAAGATATGGGGTTGTATTATAAACGCTAAACAGTATGAAGCTTTAAATACGAGAAGATCTCGGGCAGATTTTAAAATACCAAAAGGGTTGGGCGTTTAGTAAATAGTATAAGTATACGAATAGTTTTGAAAATACCATCAGTATCTCTGCAACAGTTTTGAAAAAGATCCAAGGTGTTATATGGGATGTTTCAAAAGATCTGGAACTATTTTGTAATAAAAACAACAATAACCGATCTTAATCACGTGATGAAAAAAAAAATTAAAAAAATTATCTATTAAGCTTTCTTGGCTGAACAGATAGGCATTTAATTAAAACACCTCAGAGGCAGTGTGACTCTAAAAATTCAGATAAAAATGGGGCTCGAAGAAGATGAAGATCGCCATCATACATACATTCAGATCTTGGTATAGTTAACGTCCTTCATCAAGCGTTCAGTTTCAGACACAAATGTAATCTCATGTCTGAATGAATATAATGTGTATCCAGGCATCTTTCAAGTAACGGTGGATGGTTCTTTCCTGCCACGTCATATTTTCTACCGTCTACACGCAGTGTGTGCATATTTGAGGTGCTTGTTTGTTGCTCTTTGTGTTCTCTTGGAATGGTCTTCCTTCGATGTTGTATTAGCAGACCAGGTTTCAGTCGTTGTCCCTTTGCTGAAACTCAAAAGATCATCGAAGGTATTCTCAAAACTTTCCTTTATTCATCGTCTCTTTTGATCACTTCATTATTAATAGCTTAATCTGGAACATATTTGTTGGATATTAGGTTGTTTTCTACTGCCATTTCCCGGATCTCTTGTTAGCTAAACATACAACTGTTTCAGCTTTTGCTATTTTATGCAAACATTATCAAAATCGAAGTGATGTTACTCTTACTGTTGCTGGTAAGTGTTTCTTTTTCTAGGTCTCTGGGCGTTCGGGTTCGGGTCGGAGCTTTTAAGTTTTTGCGTTTTCGGTTTCACCTTTCTTGGTCTCATTCTAAAATTTATTAGTATGAGTAGTATTTGGATAATAACACTTCGGTTTCGGTTCTAATTTATAATGCATCCTAGAATTTGTAAAGTAATCATATATCATTTGGATTCTAGGTTTTTCTGTTCGGTTGGGCTTATATTGAAGTAAAATACGTAATTAAAAATCTAAACATAGGAAATATAATACTTGAACTGATCAAAAAAGTATTCAACACATATCAAATCCAAAAATAGCAATGTTGGAAAGTTAAGAACACTGAAATGCTTAATAATGATGATAATCTGAAAACTTAAAAAATCGTAACCCGTAACATGCGTGGTATGTATACATAACTATAAGTCATATATGGTCGATTTAGTTCGGTTATGTTTCGGTTATGGGTTAAACTGAACCGAAACCGATATCCGAAGTATCACAATATGAAACCCGATGGGTTATTTGCTGAATCCTCAACCAATTTGATAACCCTTATTTCGGGTTTGGGTTTGGGTTTAGGTTTTGGTTTTCATGCCCCATGCCTACCTCTTTCTTCCACAATCTTATATTGAGTGAAGGTTTACTGTTTGCATTCTCAGAATATTCCATTGTTCATGTTCAGGTGGGTATGGCGAAGGATTGAAAGAGAAGGTAAGAGTACTTGGAAGAGCTCAAAAGCTTAGCCGAGAAAGAAGGAGTTTCTGATCGAGTAAACTTCATCACATCTTGTTCAACCGCTGAAAGAAACCAACTTCTTTCAAGCTACTTGTGTCTCCTCTACACACCAACGGTAAACTCACCGTCTTTTACCTTTTTCCTCCAGTTTTCAATCTCTTCTGATTCTCATGATTCAAAATCAAATGCTAGGATGAACATTTCGGTATTGTTCCGTTAGAAGCAATGGTTGCATACAAACCAGTGATAGCCTGCAACAGTGGTGGCCCTATGGAGACGGTAAAGAATGGAGTAACAGGATATCTCTGTGAAGCGACTCCAGAAGATTTCAGTTCGGCTGTGGGTAAGTTTCCTAGAGAATTCTGAGTTGGCGAAGAGGATGGGAAGTGAAGCTAGGAAAAACATGTGGTTGAAACATTCTCTGTGAAGACGTTCGGTCAAAAGTTGAATCAGTATCTCGTTGATGTAGTTTCAAGTCCTAAAGAAGATTGAGATTCCTCTGTTGAGTACTCCTCAGTGTTTCATTTTAGTTGATGTTTAAGGTTTTCGTACAAAGATAAAAAAAATTCAAAATTTTATACAATTTATTTTGGTTAAATGAAAAATATCATTAAATAAAACTAGTTCAACCAATAAAAAAAAAGATGTATTATTTTGTAATAGGTTACAAATTTCAAATGAGATTAAATTTTATCTAGTGAAAACAATCAAACATCATTTATTAACAAAAAAAATCTTTAAAACACCAAATAAATTGTAACCGAGGGAGTAGTTATAAATTTTTCGTTATACAACAATGTCAGATCCGGTTAGAGACAACAATAAATAAACAAAGCTTCCCCTTCACATTAAGAAAAATTTTTAGGCTCTATGAATGTTGATTCTCTGTTGGTTCAAACAGAGACCCGTTTACAATCACAAGGGTCAAGAGGTACAAATAAACGAATATATAAAGCTGGTGTTTCACTTTTAGCCTTACTTGAAAAAATAAATTAAAATAAAATCGAAGTGACATTGAGGATTGTTTGGTTGAAACGGTTTTTTTCAAGAGCTGCCTCTTGCAACTACCTGGTGCTTGAGTTTCCAAGAGTGAGCTCAAGATCATCAGAACCACTCACCTCATGTATCCTCTCTCCTTCCCATGCCTTCACCAACCCGTTTGCGCTACTCCCAAACGCGAACTCTGGAGGAGCCACCACAGCTTCAGACATTGGAACATCAGCTGTCTGAGGAATAGCCGGTGAACATGTCCCGCTTTGACCTGGTGTCCACATTCTTGACCCACCTCCTCCTCCTCCTGCTTCTTTGAATCCAAAAGGGTTTTGTGAAACAAGGCTAAACGTTGGTGAAGCTGGAACGCTTTGCGCGAGTTGAATCCCTGAGAACCATTCACAGTCAGGGATGGTCTGCTGCCTAGTGGGACTGGGAGGTGTTGAGGAGACGAAGAAAGAGTTGTTGATTTGTTGGTTCATTCCACGAGATGTTGGGGAGCTTAAAGGTGGGGTTACAGGAGCGCTTATGGAGCCTCCAGGGATGTAGAGGTAATTAGGGAGCCTTGATGAAGAAGAAGCTGAGGAGGATGATGTTGTTGAGAGGTGTTTGAGCCATGGGATGAGTGATTGGCCATCTCCAGGTGTGAGATTAGCGAAAGAAGAAGAAGCTGGACTCATGAAGTTGGAGGAGCATGGACTGCCACCTATCTCCATACGCTCTACTGGTCTACTACTTCCCTGAAAACATATCAAAACATAACTGATCAGATGGAGACTATAGAGAAACACGAATATATACTTACTCAGTTCCACAAAAATAATATTTATGAATTGTCTACACATATTAAGAAAACAAATAAAAAAAATCTTACCAATAGTATTTTAATAAACTCAATTAATTTTATAAAAAGTTACAATTTACTATTATTAAATAACAAAAATTCACAGAAACACACAAAAATTCTATCTTTTGTGAAACAATTTTTTTTCCAAAACTTTCTATCTTTGTAGAACGGACCGAATATTAAGTGATGAATGTGTTAATGGTAAGGTCTAGAGATGAGCAAAACTAAACTGAAACAGCAAGTAAGTTATTGTTCCAATCAGCTAGGTCTAAGTAAAGGTTTCACATAATAAAAACTCTTTATGTTTCTTTAAACCGATGGAGTCAAGGATACCTGACCCGACAAAATATCATTGGACTCGGTTCTCGAGATTTGAACATAGACTTGAGAGACAATAAAGCAAAAGTGAACACATGCTTTTTCCAAACAAATCTACAGATCAAAACAGTACACTTTGAACTCTGTGCAATGACATTTTAATCAACTTTTCTAGAGATCTATGCTACTTTGCTTTTCTCTTTTGGTAGGTAATCATCTCAGAATAAGACTAGACCGAATCGCAAGTGAATCAAGACACTGAGAGAGAGAGAGAAAGAATCTTCTTTTAGATGAACGCATAACAAAAAGTTACACATAAAGAATCAAAACGTTTGGCTAAACGCTCATCTAACGCTAACCTACGCGCAAGGAACACGTTAGAAAGGTAGAACTTCCCGGGAAGGCTCCGGCGCATGTTAAATCATGTTCCGACACTTTTTAAAGACAAAAAAGTAAGATCTAAAATAGCGAAAAGACAGAACCTTGCGATAAGTAGTACCATCTGGTTCAACGATCCAACCAGCCTCGTTACAGAGTGCTTTAAGCACTTCGTTGTTGTCACAATGCTTGGGAAGCTCGTAGTTACCGTACATTCTCAACCCAGTAAAGATCTTCGCCGCGATCGCTCTCCGCCTTCTCTCTCTCCTCTTGTTGTTCTCTCTCTCCCTCCACGTCGGCATTCTCGTCCCTGACGTCATCACTCTGTTTTTAAAGATAGATCAAAGAGACAATTCTAAGGCTTAGCTTAAACCTTCTATGAAACAATTCCCTCAGATCTGGAAAGATCGATACTTGCGTGCTCAGACAATCTCCGATCACTCTTAAAAGTTTCAAGAAGCTTAAGCTAGTTTGACGATAAAGGTAGCTTAAGCTGAGCGCGGCGGATCAAGATGCTCTGTGGACTCTACGGTTGTTAACTTTTCCGGTGATCGGAGGAATTGGAGAAGAAGAAGATGAAGGAGCTTAAGCTAATCAAGAACTCTCTCGTGCCAAAGAAGAAGCTGTTTAATACTTTCATAACAAATAGGCTAGACTACCCAATTTACCCTACATTTAACCCTATATTTACGAAACTGCCACTCCGTGATGTCACGCGTGTCCTCCGGACCAAGCACGTGGGAACACATATCTTTACCCATGATTCACTCCTAATTTACGAATTTGCCACACGTGCAATACTGACGTGATCCGGTTTACGAAAATGCCACGAGACTGTTTTTGCTGACCTTTGGAAGTTTCCTTTTTCACGTGATGGTGCGTCCCCGGCGTGACCATGTAGGGTCCATAGAACAGTTTATTTCATTCGCGTGGGAACCACTCGCTGCAACGGTGGCTCGATAGTCAGACGTGGCCGCCGGGCTTGTGCGTCACCCACGTTCGTCTCTCAACAGAACCTTCTCTCTGTGTGTGTTCAAAGTTCAAACTGGTTGTTCGAAGGTGTTTCTGTCCAACATCAATGATTCAGGCAGAGAGACAGAACTTGCCTGATCATCAGTACCGCTCCTGAGATATTCATGGTCCCGTACAAAATACAAAACTGAGGCCCCTAGATAATATATAAAAAATATATCGATAAAAACTTAAGTTTATGATAAAATAATACAATATCCTCAAAACTAAGAAAAATTATCAGTTCTTAAATATAGATTTTCTTGTATTTTTTCTTGCAAAATGATCTATCAAATTTTCATAATCAAGATTTTTGATTATATTTTTTTTCAATCGACAATATAGTTAAACTATTTAACTTTTCTTATGAAATAGTTGACCGTAGGTAAGACTTTATCAACTTCAGCTTTGAGAAGTTTCTTTCGCCTGTGAAGAAAAAAAGTTTAACCTAGAAAATAATTATTCAAAATCAGTTATTTTCTTTTTTTGTTATCGTCACAATTTTTTTTTTTCCTTTTAATCCACTCATATTTAATAACACAAAATATATAAATTTTAATTATTTTTGTATTATAGTGATGTCCCACAACTTTCTTTTCTTATCGTTTATATACACATAACAAATTATCAAATTGATATAATTATAAGTAATGACATTGAAGAAAATATGTCTTAAAATTTTGACAAAAATAATAGGCCTCATACGTTTGTATTGTACGTTTTGGGTCAAGCCCGGGCCTGCTGATCATCGGCGTTACAAACAAGACACAAATAACTGTCTTTTTTACATTTTATAGAGAAAAATTAATCTATCTAAATATCGTTTTTATCATATA
Organism: Brassica oleracea var. oleracea; assembly: GCF_000695525.1. NCBI lineage: Eukaryota > Viridiplantae > Streptophyta > Magnoliopsida > Brassicales > Brassicaceae > Brassica > Brassica oleracea. Next base: position 26,178,291 of record NC_027749.1, on the reverse strand, counting down.
AAGTATTAGAAGTCCAAATCTATTAGTGTAAATACTAAAACATATTTTTTTTCAGCCCACGTATCTCTGTCCATGACGATACCAAAATGTTAATTTTCCCGTGACCGGGACGGGAACTCTGGTGAATTCACCGGTTTGGGTTTTGCATTTAATCACCACCACCACAAGCCCTAGTTATTAGTGTAAATAAAATCATCATGATATGTGTCATTAAAAATATTATTACCAGTATTTCGAATGTGAATAAGATTAGCTTCCTCTTTGTAATTGACATGTCTATTATTTTTCTAATTTAATTGGTTTCAAACAGTGTTTTGAAACCCGACCCGGACTCGCGGTTGAACCGGTAAACCCGGTGACCCAAAAAGAATTTGGTTTAGGTTTTGTGAAAAACCCAATATTTAGAAACCCGCAAAAACCCGCAAAAACCCATTAAAACCTAGAATCCGATACCGGTTGAACCAATAAATAACTTTTACTTTTTTAAAAAAGTTTTTAGATTATGTTTTATATTCTAAGTTTCCAATTAAGAAGTTAGGTGCTGACAAAAAAAAAAGAATTAGGTTTTTCCTTTTCAGTTTTATATTTATGATTTTTAGATTTTGATGAAGATTTTATTATGCCACTTAAAGAAAATGAATTGAACTATGGTAGAGAGAACCAAAATTAGTTGATGTGATTTGGTGTTAGTTTATTTCCGTTATTGACAATTTATTAAAATAATTTTTTACTTTTGGTTTATTTGAATTTGAAGTTTAATTTATTATTCACATTAGACATTTTTATATCTTGATTTTTTAAGATGTCATAACTCTTACTTTGTTACACAAAATATTAAATAGTCTAAACTATTTTTTTATATTTTGCATGTCAAATAAAAATAAAAATATAAAAACTAAAGTTAAGTATTTTCTAAATACTTTTTAAACATAAAATATATACATATCCAAACTATTATTATTTTTTTTTTAAAACATTAAGAAAATATTAAACTTTAGTTTTTATATATTTATTTTCATAGCTAATATATTATTATATAATAAAATTAATTAATTTATTAACCTGCAGTTCATCCGCGGTCGATCCAGTGACCCAGTGACCCGGTAAGTCGTCCGGTTCAGTGTCCGGATCGGGTTTAAAAACATTGGTTTCAAACCAATTCTAATAAAATAAAATGTTAAACATAACTAATCATTCGAGCTATTTTCCTTTATTTAAATTTAAACTGTTACAATTTCTTTCTTATTACAACTTGAAGAATATTTTCTCAGCTCAAGAAAATATTAAATAAACGAAATAATTGATTACTGTACCGGATCAAAACCGGAAACTTTAAAATTGTGAACCGGATTCTGTTCTAAAGTCACAACCGCTTAGCTAACAGTCTCAGTGTTTCCAGTGAGGACTGAATCTTCTCAGAAAGAGCTGTGTAGAGACATTTCTGAGCAGTTTCATCTAGCTCTTTGCCAGCTAAAGATAGAACAGGCCATCTAGCTTCCTGAAGAGGAGGAACCATTACATGACGGGAGGCCGAGACAGCGGTCTCAACCATCATGGGAACATCAAACTCGATTGGTTCACCAACTACAACTCGAAGGTTCTTGTTCCACAGCGGTAACGGTGGTCTTCTACCATACAAATACTTCTCCGGCATCATCTAAGTTAGTTAGAACAATGTAAGTAAGTAGCGAGTTTAGGACAACGGATGCTAGAGTTAGGACATGTTACCTCGTCAAAACCACGGTGGATAATTGGCAAGACGATTGGTGTAACAGGGCAACGAGCGATGAGGCTTGCAGTTCCCCATTTAAGACGTCTTATAGGCACATCATCTTGAAACACCTTTCCCTCTGGGAAGGTATGCAACTACTAGTCAATGATTAAAACCAAAAGGTTTAGAGTTCAGAAAAGATCTCACTATTTGTTCAAATGTGCAAGACAAGTGTTCTAAAAATCAGTCTATGTGGTGCCTAATTAGCAAATCGGATGTAAACGAAACAATTTAAAAAAAAAAAATCAGCCTAGACGTTTAAGAAATTGGTCTACTTGTCATCCTTAACAATAGTCCTCTATACGGCGCCTAACCACCACCACCTAGCAATTTCTTGAACATTAAGAGTAACTTACCCATGATCCATCTTTTAATCGGTCTAGAGCTTCACTCATGTGTTCTTGGTAGATTCCACCTCCTCTAGTTATAGGTATACATTTGCCTGCTCATAAGAACTCGTTAACATTTGACCTGCAAAGAAGCAACAAAACAAAAGAGAGAGCTTACCAGTGCGGAAGATGTAGGAGAAGACAGGGTTCTTGAAACATATGTCCTCAGCAGCAAGAACCCATCGAGCCAGCTCTGGATCCAAAGAAAGAAGAAGACCCTTGAACCCTCCCCACATTACTGGATCATCTAAACTAATTACAAGAGAAAAAAACGAAATAGCTCAACATTGAGATGACAAGAAGGAAAGAAAGAGATTATTATTTCAAAAAAGGTTTAAAAATTTTTGAACTAACGTGGACATGTGATTACTAACAGTGATGAGAGGGACACCGGGTGGTCGTGAACGGACAAGAGTCAAAAGAGTATCTGCATTGTGAACTGTGGTTTTGTTGCAAAGATTCGCTACTGCTCTCGCAAAGGCACCAACGGCTGTTATCACAGCTTTCCTTGGGATTCCTCCCAAGTGATCAGATCTTGCTGCCCATTCCATTATCCTCCCCATTGTATACGCCTCAAGCTTCAAAGTTCTCACCTTTATACAACATATCATAACAAAAGCTTTAAGTAATCGAAATGTAAGAACTTGAAAGGCTAGTTAAACACAAAACTCGATGCAAAGATTCCGTAACTAAGTATCATTTCCTAAGCATCAATCTCTAAAACAGTAAAGACCGAGTAATCTAGGGAACTCTAAACGACAGAACTGAACTATTAGAAACGAGTCTACTTTAAGATCGAGACGAAACTTCGAAAAAGATGAAGACTTACGATTAGAAACGAGCGAGACCACACAATTGGTCTAAGAGGAGAAACTGAAGAAGCTTTGCTTGGGAGAAGAAACTCAGAGGGCAGTAGTGTTCGGACGGAGAAGAACGGTAGAATTTGGTTGGTCTGACTCGGTACATTAGATGAGAATACCGGTTTATAAATAAACCGGAAACTTTTGTCGGTTGGTAAAAGGAAGACAAGCGAATACCAAGAGTAACTGGGCTTTAGTGAGCCCATCACATAGAAGAGATCAAGAAGCGTAACTGGTTCAATACCGAGAGAAACACACGATTATACGAGTTGGAATCCAAAGAATGGTAGCGCGGTTAAGCATTCTCAAATCTTCACTCTTCAAGACCATGTAGAGGATGTTAAGCTTTTGGAAGTGTTTTAACTAACTAGGACTTCTTGTATCTTACCGGTATCTATTTTCTGCAATCTGTGATCGATTTATTTATTAACAATCCTTTGTTGGTTCGTATGCCAAATATTTATTGCTAAAAAGACAAACATAACACCAATTCCAACCTTTGAAACGATCCAGTTCCAAAGCGATAACAAACAGAACAAGAAGAGAAATCACCCAGACGAGCCAAAACAATAGGCTCCTTTTAACTGAGATAAGAGATACATGCACTTCATATAACTGATTCACTTGAACAAACACACAAGACTGAAGACGTTCTTATAAACGGGATCTTGGTTGTGTAAAAAGGTATACTTCGTCATAACCCTTCCTGCAATATAGATAATCCAAAGAATCGTTAAAAACATACAACAAGAAAACAACAAGAGAGTTGTGTAAAGATAGTCCAAGTGGCTTTACCCTGCGTATCCGCAGTACGTAGGCTTGTAGTTGTATATAAGGTTCTTCAGCACTTTTTCAGAAGATGGTCTGTTAAGAGACTTCCTAGCTTCACTGCACCAACACACACATCGAAAATCCATCAGAAAAGCAAGTACAAAATTTTTTTGATTCTGAAATTGACTTAAATGTCTGCACACGTAAAATGCCAGCAAAATTAGGAAAAGTACAATTGTTTACATAAATGAAAAAGAAATAGCAGATTTTTTGAGGTAGTATAAAGACTTGCAAATTATTCATTCACATAATTAATATACAAACCCTTACACGGGTATTTGCATCAATCATGTTTTGTTCTCTTTAAGTTTCTTGTTTTTTGCGTTTGTTCACAACAAAAACGTTGCTAGATAAATGTGGAAACCTTCTACGCTGATTAGAGATGTTACCTGACTAGATAACTAGCAGCGTACTGTGTCACCTGGATAGCGTCAGCTGAGTGTGGAATTTGAGATGAACCCCATTCAAATGCATTTTTCTACAGAGCATATGAATAAAAATTGTTCACCAATAGAGACATAAGAAGTGTATAGCAAGTAGAGTATATACCTCAGGATGCCACTGGAAGCCAGTTATTGGGTACTTCTTTGCTTTAACGGTTGAAACATAAGTCTGCAAGGAAATATAGTTCAAGAGTAAAGGTCAATTTCAAGAATATTAGAAGAATCCTTACTCATGGTTTATATTTATTACTACCTTGCTGTTTTCATCAATGCAGGTTGTCACAATTTCAAAGAAACTAGACAGAGCATGATTGGCTTTAAATTTTTCTGGTGTGATACCCCACTGAAAAATAATTAACAATTTATATTAGCCAGAATATTGAATGTTAATGAAGTTTTAGAGAGTTCCATAATATATTCTGCTTCGAAAACTAGAGGTCACAATACTAACCCTGTGTTTCTGCATAACCAAACAGTCTGTACTGAGTTTTCTCAACAACTCTGGAGGAAATCTGCAAAAAATATGACACAATAAGATTATGAGTAGAACAGTTTTACAAAACTAAAAGAATCATGAAGAAAGCTATGCACCTTTGGAATAAGGTTCCTTCAATATTAACATTTTCAACGAACTGGAGACTTGACGCATTATCTTCTGCATCAAATCTTTGAAGAATGCCTCTGTCCTGTTATTACAAAGACAAAGAGTAGATGTAGTATGGAAACTGCAGGTTCCCAAAGTGCTGCACTATACTGTATTCACTCAGATCTATATTCAAAGCAAACGAGAGTTTGTAAAGAAGAAAAGAGTCACCTGACTAACGATGATAGACATAAGCTCGAAACCGAGACAAATGCCATATATTGGAAAATGCTCTCCAGCATCATTTCTCTCCAACGCTTTCTGTAACAAACATTATGTAAATACATATTGATGTAACATGATGAAACCAAACATTGTAAGAGTTGAAAGATGGCAACTTACTTTGAAGATTTTTGTAACCATGTCGAAATACTCATATTTTTTAGCCCAACCACCAGTGAATATCACACCATTGACTAGCTCTAGCTTCTGTACTTCACCAAAAAAGACATAACTAAACTGAGTGAAGCCAATGTTTTAAACACAAAGGAGCAAGGCTTCAGAGAACAGAATATGACCTTGAAGAGAAAATCTTCAGGCTCGTTATAGATGAGAGGGATGACACGTGCTCCACCTGCTTCCGCGAACTTCACGTAAGAAGCTGCGATGTAAGTCGAGGTAGTATCATTGCTCAGCCTACCCGACGCTCCATCTCCAGGGTGGCTCAGTATCCCTATGACCGGTCTGTGGTTCAGGTTCGGATCAGGGGAGGAGCAAACTGGATTCGAAGAACCGTCAGCGCCGGTTTGACTAGGGAGGTATATGGAAGCAGAAGCCTTGGCTACACCGATGTCCAGGAGTAGGAAGGGTAGACAGAAGCAGAGCTTCCACATCTTGGAGCCAAATGGTGAAGGATTCGCAGCGTTGACCAGGAGAGATGTGAGTGATCTAGCTTTTATTTATCCATCGTCAACGTCATCTGAATCAAATCGTGGAACTCCACGCACACTCTTTTCGAAAACCAATCTAAACTTTTCTTTCTATATTCATTAAAAACAGAAACGTGTTTTGTACTATTTTATACTCTCATCTGTTTCATTATATGCGTCTTTTTATGTTTCGGCACACGAATTAAGAAAACAATTAATTTTGTACATTTCTTATAAAAAAACACTATTACCTATACCCCTAACCATATTTCAGCCACTAGAAAAATAAATTTTACATAAAATTAATAAATTTTGCATTGAAAATCGAAAACGACACTTATTTTGTAACGAAAAAAAATTCTCTAAAACGACATTTAATATGAAACGGAGAGAGTATTTCACCAACCAATAGGATTTCATTATTTCAAATTTGATATCTTTTAAAATAGAAAACAAAATATTGTCAAATTATATCTATATTATTAAAAGAGAAGTACACATTTGAAATTGTTTTTACTTCGTTAATTAAACTCCCTATTTTTTTGCTTATCTTTTTCAGTTGCATTTATGAAATATCCTAAAACGAATAAAACTGCCTAATTCATTACTTGTCTTTTCAGTTACATTAATGAAATATGATTAAATGAATTTAAACTTCCTATTTTATTGTTTGTTTTTTCCAGTTACCTTAATGAAATATCCTTAAATAAATTTGGACATAATGACATTTAATCAACCAAAAAAACTCAAAAGTTATCCTTACGTGCATAATTTTAATAATGGAGATTTTAAAAAACGTGCATCATTAAAATGTTACCTAAAACATGCAGCACTAATATATAACATGCATCAATAAAACTAGAATTTGACTCACACAATTGTACGGATATTATTTTCAGTTGATTAAATTTAAAACTAATTATTTATTCAAAAATATTTAAGAATGGCTATGTTTTTAAAAATTATATTGTATTATTTGCTCATAACTCATTTGTCATTTGCTAAATTGTTAGAAAGAAAATTTTAGCATAATATAACTCAGTTGTCATTTGCTAAATTTATGGTTTTTATTTATATTTTTTATTATTTAATTATAATATTTTCATTTTATATTTAAAATATAAATGAATTTTCTTTCAAATAATATTTTTGTAAATGTATTTTTTTTTAAAAATAATAAATTTAAATTGTTATTATCATTGAATATAATTATTTTTGACATAATTTGAGTTTTTTTACATCAAAACTTATCATATTTTAGGATAATTTTAATTTAAAATGTAATTTTCATATTTTTCAAACAAATTATTAAAATATTTTTTAAACATTTTGTTATAATTTTTAAAAAATATTGAGTTGCATTTCAAATAAAAAAGGTAAATATATTAAAAATATTCTAATTAAAATATGTAAAATTTAATATAGTTTTAAGAAAATGGTCAAAAACAAATTACACATAAAAAAATCATGATTTTTGTTAACTGGGTGAATCATTATTTATATGATATCGCACACGAAAGAAAAATTTATATTTTTACAATTATCTAATTAACTCTATATACTCATTTTTTTATTTTTTTTTATATGATATCACACATTCGTAAAAAATAGATAGGTTAAGATGCAAAAAAAAAATATTTACTTAATGAATATAATATGAACGAATATTACAAATACATAAATAATTAAAAACTGAAAATTCATATCCGCGCTGACGCGCGGATCAAGGTCTAGTTACTTTTTTAAAATAAAAAAAGTAAAAAAAAATAGTATTTACAGAAAAAAATTTAATTTTTTTTTTCAGCAAACACTAAACTCTAAATCCTAATCACTAAACCCTAAATCATAATCCCTAAACCGTAAACCCTTGGGTAAATTCTAAATCCTTGGGTAAATCCTAAACTCTAAATAAAAAAAACACTAAACACTAAAACTCTAAACCTTAAATCCTAAACCCTAAACCCTTTTGTGTTTAGCGCTTAGTGATATTGATTTAGAGTTTAGTATTTATCCAAGGATTTAGGGTTTACCTAAGAGTTTAGGATTTACCTAAGGGTATATGGTTTAGTATTTAGGGTTTAGGATTATTATTTAGGGTTTACACGATGTTAAAAATATATTTTTTGTAATTAATATTTTTTTTTTATTTTTTTTTACCTTTTAATGTAAAAAATATAATATAATTTGATAATATTTTATTTCCTTTTTTAAAATATATCGAATATGGAATAACACAATGGTGAACCTGTGAAACAGAATAAGTACTCCGTATGTTTTTTATATCCATTAGTGGGGCCCGTTAGTTATTAGCCAGCGAGATTGTTGGCTGGCCGTCGGATTAAGGGATATATACAAGATCTATGTGGTGGTCAATTCTCTTTATCCACGTAGATCAGATTTGATGGGAACGAGCGGTTTCTGGGAGCTACTTAGGGTCTGACTGGTTCAACCGCAGCAGTTGCGGTTGCGGCTACGGGAGTTTGCGGATGCGGATAGTTGCGATTTCTAGCGGTTTTAAGAGATTTGTACGACTGGTTCTGCGGTTAGAAATTGGTGCGTTTGCGGGATACTGATGACAGATTAACTACCAAACGCAACAGCGGTTAAATAATAAATTAACAATATTTACATTTTATATCATTATAAAATATCAAAAATAATAATATTATAATAAATATAAAATTTATATTTAGAAAGTTATAGTTTAAACTTTTTAAAAATTATAGAAAATATTTTCATTTTAAAGTTTTATAATATTAATTAAAATATAATAGATATATTTTAGTATTTTTATAATTCTAATTTAAATTTTTTATTGAATATTTTATTTTTGTATTTAAATTGTTTTAGAAAAAAAAAAATTTTTTTTTATCCTCCCGCAACCGTCCGCAACCGCAAACGCTAGCTGGAACCAGCTTTTGAATTTATGAGGTTTAGAGCGATTTAGAACGGTTTGGAGCGGTTTGAGCGATTGTTGCAAAACGCCAACAACCGCTACCAACCGCAAAAGCTGCGTTTGCGGGTGGTAGCGGAAAAACCAGTCATACCCTTAACTCCGGCTATGTCGACAGAAAAAGGGGTAAATTCGTATAACTAAATCAATAAAATTTAACATAAATATAGACTTTTAAGTTTCAGTTGTTTTGATCAAATTTTTTAAACAATATAATATACTCGATCTTGATCTGTGCATCTGTGCATATTTTATTCTTTTTATACTAAAATATTATAATTTATATAACATTATCATGTATGAATATTATTTCACATAGTTTTTTGTATTTTTAAAAAGAAATTATTTTGTAAACATTATTAAGTAACAATACTATTTTACATAATTTAATGTTTCATTTCTAAAATTTGGAATTTATACGGAAATTAAATTAAAATGAACCTATATAATAGAGATGATTTTTTTTGAGATACTATTAAAAACAACAAAACTTATTTAAAAAAAAACTATAATATTGTACTTACAAAATAATTTTGTAGTAAAAATCCTATTTGCGAAATTGCTTGAAATACACCAACTTGGATATCATTGAAAAAACAATTCAGTTAAATATATCATAATATTTGAGTTTAGGGTATAATAATAATTTTTAGAATTTATTATTTAGGTGTTGAAATTGAGTTTATAAAATTTTGTAAATAATTCTTATATATTTATAAATGTTTTGGGAGGGTTAACTTTGTCTTTTAATAATAAATTTAAAATATTTATGAAAAATGATAATAATAGTTATGTACATTTGATGAATTTTCTAAATTGTGGTCCAACTTAAAATATCATATATGAAATGAAGTTGTGAATTCTATTATATATAGTTATTATAGTAATTAAAGTAGGCATAACCAAATAATGATAGTATGATGGTAAGAGGTAGGTTTGGATCAAGGGGTAAAATCTATCGGTTGAATTTGGATCCGGTCAAAAGCTAAGTTTGCTATTGTTTCGCAAGATGAAAATAGAGCTATGTTTTAGACTTTATTAAAAATATAGAACTCTGACTAGTTATTAGTACTATTTCCTTTGAGAGATTAGTCGAGAGCTTCGGTCACACCTTCATGTTAAAAAATATTAAATTGGGTAATTATTTGAGTTACTTTGTATGAATTTTAAAATAAATTGGAGATTGATCCGCGCTCCCGTTCGAACGTTTATTTTTACTTTTTATAAACTGATCTTTTGTTTTTAATAATTAGTGCTATATATTTTACATGGTCATCATATATTTGATTATATAATCATTGGATAAATCATGTCGCGTTGTTACGTAAGATTTTGAAATTGGGAAAATTGTTTTTTCTTTAGGCAAAAAAAAATGGTAACTATGTCCTAATAGACTAATCTCATATACTTTATGTCTCATTAGGCTACTTATTTTCAAAATGGCAATAATACCCTTAATTTATATTTTAAATTTTAAATTCGAAATTACAATTAACAAAACAATTGTTAAATATTAAAATATAATAAATAATTAAAGTAATTAAAATAAAAGAAAATATTAAAAATTCTCAAATCAAAAAAAAAAAAAACCTAAACCTATACTTTATGTCTCACTAATATTTTTTTTTCTGAAAATTGAATTTATTCATATATGGAAACTGAATATTTCCAAATATTTTATCCTCATTTTCTTGGAACTGATTATTCTTATTCGTAGAATACAGTAAATCCGTAGAACTCGGTTTGTACATGTTTTTAGATTTATAGTAATGTATAGATTATGATTTCTACAAGTTTTAGATTTACGGTAAATCTGTAGAAATCGTTTTCTACAGGTTTTTAGATTTATAGTAATGTGTGTATTTCGATTTCTACAGGTTTTAGATTTATAATAATCTGTAGATTTCGATTTCTACAGATTTTAGAGCGATCGGTTAAGTGTGGAATGTGTATTCTAAATATTTTTAAAGTACTATTATTTGCGTAGATCACGTATTTTAAACATAGTAGATTCAATGAAAAAAATAGATTTCATTTTCTACTTTGTAGAATGTCAATTCTACTTTATGTAGAACATAATCTGAAATTATGATTTAAACATTTTTAGAACTGGAAAAAATACCACTAAGTTCATATAGGTATTTCATCTGTAGTTACTATTTTTTCCAATTTTTTTTGTTGTAAAACTATTTATTTAATTTATTTTCAAAAATACTAAAGAGCATTAGAGACAAAAATTGTACAAAATAGAAATTAGTCTAATGAGACATAATTATCATTTTTTTTGGCCTAAAAAACAAATTTCACTTTGAAATTTATAATTCTAGCAAGTAGGGTAAGGGATACCACAAGTCGCTAAAACCATGTGAACATTTGCGGATGTAACATACTGAGAAAACAATGGATTTTGTATGTAACCACACTCTTGTTCTTTCAGTTTTCCGCAACATTCAGCGGAAGTCCGGCTTGTAATGCTGGTATGCATGTTATAAGTTCTGTCGAGATGCATGCCACTTTCGCGATGCATACTACTCCTTTGAACTTCATGTTTTGTAAGCTTAGCGACCTTTTCAACCAAATTCTAGTTATTATTATTTGTTTGAAGAATGTGTGAGGTGTTTTTGAGGTCTTGATAGTTAAGCTACTTATATAGATGGAGGCTGGAGTAATATTTGTAAGAGGCTGACGTTTTAGGTAGTGATTTTCACTACAAGAAAACATATTTTTTACGAGGGCGGTATTCGTTGTAAATTCGTCGTAATAGGGGCTTTACGACGAATTAACATCGATACGCGTTTCGTTGTTAAACGCTCGTCGTAACGGAGGTTTCGTCGTAAAGTCCTAGTTACGTTTACGAGGAAGTCAATTCCTCGTAAAGCGGAAGGAAACTATTCGTCGTAATGCCCTCGTAAATGACGATGTAAATACCTCGTAATAGTTCGTTGTAAAAGCCACGTAAGGCTTCCACGTAAAGTCGATGTAAACTTTACGAGGACTTTACAACGACTC
>NC_027749.1:26157250-26160872 GCF_000695525.1 Brassica oleracea var. oleracea | reverse complement strand
TTGTAACATTACAACGTCTTTACGAGGAAAGATAAGGAAACAGGATTCGTCGTAAAGTCCTTGTTACATTACAAAGCGTTTACGTGGAATTTAATTTTCCACGTAAAAGCGTTGTAACTTTACAACGACTTTACGACGAAATAGTTTCGTTGTAATATTACATCCGCTTTACGAACTGCTTTTCGTCGTAACGTCGACGTAATCTACTTGTAAATTTACGAGGAATTATGTTCGTCGTAAAATTTCGTTGTAAAGCCAGTGTTTTCTTGTAGTGTTTGAAGTTTTGACTCTAAGCTTTTCGTATCAATGCGAGACATGTTACTTTGGTAATCTATGCGAGACATGTTCCTTTAAAGAAAACTACATAATAGGAAAATATTATCAAATTTTGCTAGGAGTCTCATATAATATTTACTAGTAACGAATGAAAATATATGTTCATAATAAACCATCAATGAATAGATTATTCATAGATTTTTTGAACTTTTACAGCACTAATTTTCCTAGAAATTTGATATGCAAATGATTTATAGCTGTCCACAAAGTTAACAAAACAGACAAAACGTAGAATCTACCTGTAACTATTGGGATGATTTTCCAAAATTAAATATAAAAACAGTTGTCAATATTTTGTAAAATGAAAATTAAATTAAACATATGAAATCTAAATAAAACGATAGTGTGAAACAAAACAAAAAGAAGGAAAAGTAATAATATATACTAATTTGTCGACAAGGAAAAAAATGATTTGCTTTAATTTATATCTCTAAGACTCTAACAATGATAATGTAAACCAAAGAAATTATGATAACTGTAGAAGGTAATGCTTCTTTGGAAGTGTTGGTCTGTTGAGTATGGATAGGAGTTAGTTTGGCAATCGGTCCTCTTGCTAGTTTAAAGGTCGTTTTCTCCGGAGGAGGTGTGCCCGATGTGTTCCATTGCTCTATACGTACGGTGGGTTAAATGGGCGTATACGGTCCCGGGTTTGGAGGATTGGAGGCAGCAATCTCTACTTCACCATCCCGAACGACGGCACCGCCGGTTTGTGGACTCCTCCTCGTGCTGCTGGTGATGCGATTTTAAACGGACTTGAGGTTCCGTGATGGGTTTCTTTGTGTTGGTGTTGATGATTGAGTCTCTTGGAAGCTGTAGGCCTTTGCCCGGTGCTTCAAGGTTTAGGGGTGCCTTTCTCTCCGGGAGCTCGCGGCAACCGGGAGCTTAGTCCGCTCATACCTCTACTTTGGACCATCGAAACTACGCTACTTCCGATCCTTCTCTTTGATCTATCTTCTTCCATTTAGAATCAAAATTTTTTATAGGTGCTCTGTTTAGTTTAATTATTGTTCTTCTGCTACTTGTCTTCTTCGTTCTTCTATAAAAAATTAAAAATTTGGTATAATAAATTTAACATTTTACCAAAAAAAAAAAAAAGAAATTATGATAACTGGAAAAATAAAACAGAAAATGGTTGTTTTATTCAATATTCGGTTCTTAAAGACCGGATATCGGTCAGGGTCAGGGCCGACCCAGAGGGAAAACCACCAAGCCAACGATTAGAGCATATAAATTAAGGAGGCATATCTCTGACTTTTTTTATTAATATTTAAAAATATGCAGATTTCTTAGATAAATATTACTTATTGAGAATTTATTAGCCAATGAAAAAATTTCAATACTCTCTGAGACTAGTGCAACTAATGCTTCTTTAATTTGTTTAGTTGTTTCCCATTATCTGTATAACATATTTATTAATAAAAAATATATAAACAACTCTAATGTTTTACGAATATTATTATTATTATTATCAAATAAATATAATTTATGTTTTTACATATAAACTTTAATAAAATCATATAAAATATAAGTAAAAACTAATAAAAATATTAGTAAAAATTATATAAAATTTAAGTAAAATAATATTTTTAAATGTGAGATGTTGAATTAACAATTGATTTTAGTAAATTATGATTGATTATTGTCAAAATGTTGGTGATAATATTAACAAATATTTCTATACATTTAAATTTATAAAATTATATTTAATAACTATTAATGCAGTTGAATTAGTTTTTAAAAAATTAATGTGATATATATATATATTTATATATGATTATTAGGAAAAGTATAAAAATATGTTGTTAAAAATTGGAGTTTTTGCCAAAACTAACCCACAACTTGATTTTAATCCCAAACCTATACCCAAACTTGAATCAAATGCAAAACTAACCTAAAAGCCTAGTGAAATTACAGCTCAACCCCTTGTGACCAAACAAAAAAATAGAAGCCATTTTTACGAATATAGCCCCAGTAAATCGTCTGAGTCATCAGAGATGTTGGAAGTCGTCTGGACGACTGAAGTTTAAGTCGTCTGGTACCAGTTTATTTTAAAAATAATTTATAAATCTTGTAAAAAAATATTTTGATGCGTGAAAAATAAAAATCAAGTAATTATAAACAGTTTTAAGTGATATAAATTAAGATATGATAAAATTGATTTGTTTTAAAGATAGATGAGTGGAAGTAGTGAATCATGAAATACTTTGGTTTAGGAGTTTGGCAAACATATGTTGTAGTATTGTATGTATTGTTAGGGTTAGATTTTGGAAAACCAAAATATTTTTTTCAAAAATTAGTTTTCACCTATATGTGTTTATTTATGTGTATAGTAAACACTTTTCAAGTTTGATTTGATTTTATGAAGTCTTTAATTAGATAATTAAGTTTAGGGGTTATGTTTAGGGTGTGGACGACTTATATTTCAGTCGTCTGTTGAATAATTTACTCGGACGACTTACATTTCAGTCATCTGGTGAAGAAATTAAAACAGACGACTTACATGTAAGTCGTCCAAATATTCCCGCCTAAAATTTTTTAAAAAAAATATTTTCCCGCTTAAATAATTTAAACCAGACGACTTACTTGTAAGTCGTCTGGAAAGTCTTCTATTTTAGTTTCCCGCTAAAAATATTTAATTTCCCGCTAAAAATATTAAACTCTTCTGGACGACTTACATGTAAGTCGTCTGTTTTAATTTCTTCACCAGACGACTGAAATGTAAGTCGTCCGAGTAAATTATTCAACAGACGACTGAAATATAAGTCGTCCACACCCTAAACATAACCCCTAAACTTAATTATCTAATTAAAGACTTCATAAAATCAAATCAAACTTGAAAAGTGTTTACTATACACATAAATAAACACATATAGGTGAAAACTAATTTTTGAAAAAAACATTTTAGTTTTCCAAAATCTAACCCTAACAATACATACAATACTACAACATATGTTTGCCAAACTCCTAAACCAAAGTATTTCATGATTCACTACTTCCACTCATCTATCTTCAAAACAAATCAATTTTATCATATCTTAATTTATATCACTTAAAACTGTTTATAATTACTTGATTTTTATTTTTCACGCATCAAAATATTTTTTTACAAGATTTATAAATTATTTTTAAAATAAACCGGTACCAGACGACTTACACTTCAGTCGTCCAGACGACTTCCAACATCTCAGACGACTCAGACGATTTACTAGGGCTATATTCATAAAAATGGCTTCTGTTTTTTTGTTTGGTCACAAGGGGCTGAGATGTAATTTCACTAGGCTTTTAG
>NC_027749.1:26122852-26155579 GCF_000695525.1 Brassica oleracea var. oleracea | reverse complement strand
AAAATAACCTCTGCGTTGACCAGACGACTTCCAGGTAAGTTGTCTACAGCCAGACGACTTCCCAAGTAAGTCGTCTGACGAACAGATCTGGAAAAAAACTCGATGTCATACCTTAAATTGGTGAGATAAGTTCCTTAGCATACATAAGACTTCTCCAAGCACACAGAATGACAAACGAAAATAACCCACCCAGAATCGTTAGCTTCAATAACTCTATGAACCATAAAAAATTTAGAATAAAAATCTTGGGTTTTTTAGCTTATTGTGGAGAGAAAGTGAGAGATATGTTGTGTTTAGTTTACAAGAATGAAAAAAGAAGAAGGGTAAATCGATTTTGGGAGCATTAAGAGCTTCAAATTGGTTGTTCATGGTGGTTGTGTTATTGATGACAATGGCAATCTTGTAATTACTTGAAGATGATGAGGGTGAGAGAGTAAAAATGTCATTTTCGAAAAAAAAAAGAAAAAAAAAATTGATGGCATTTTCGTAAATTATATGAACTTGTGGGGTGAATAGGGCAAAACCAATTTTAAAAAAAAAAGGAGGTTAGTTTTGTGTTTGGCTTTAAGTTATAGGTCAATTCTGTAAAAAACCCTTAAAAATTTGCTTAGGGCATCTAAACGTGTTAGACTGGCACTGTCTCTGGTACAAGACCTTTCTCAGGTCTGTCTCATAAACTGCTGAAATGCTCTACACTTACAACAGTGCAATCCACGGATTCTCCACTTGGCTTACTCCCCAAGAAGCGGACTCGCTCATGACTCAACCATGTGGCATTTCCGTTCTCCCTGAGAAACAATACAAGTTACACACCACTCGGACTACACTATTACTCGGTCTCGAGTCTCTTAACGTACAAAACACAGCCCTATTTAGCGCAGCAGAAGCCAGCGACATTGTCATCAGAGTTCTCGACACCAGTGTTTGTCCAGAGAGAAAAAAAATTTCAGACGAAGGATACGGTCCTATTCCGTCTACATGGAAAGGCAAAATGCGAGGCTGGGGCTAACTTCCCAGATTCTCTCTGTAACCGCAAACTAGTCAGAGCAAGATTCTTCACTCGTGGTTACGAAGTAAAGAATGGACCAATGGACGATCCAAAGAGTCAAAATCTCCAAGAAACGACGACGGTCATGGAACACACACGTCATCAACCGCGGTGGGATCCATAGTGGAAGGAGCCAATCTTCTAGGCTTCGCTAATGGGACTGCTCGTGGGATGGGCCACGCTCGAGTAGCTGTTTACAAAGTTTATTGGGATGGTGGTGTTCAGGTGATAATTTTATACAAAGTTTAGTACTTCTATTTTATTAGTATAATAATATCTAATTTATTAATTTGAGGTCTTATTTTTTATCTAATGTGTAGAAGTCATCGTGGGACCATTTAATTAATGATTTAACATGTCTTATTTTATAATTTACATTAAACATTTGACATGTAACATTTAAACAGAATATTAGAGAGAATTTATTTTGAGATGTAACAAAATCGTTTAACATATGCCCATTCAACTATATATTTCAGGAATGTCAGTTAACTACAATTTTTACACAATTATTATCATAAAATCAGCAAAGATTGCCAACAAAAATGGAAGCATTTAATAAATTTATTTTTTCATGAACCTCGCCAAAATTTGTATAAATTAAGATGACATACCTATTTTAATATTTTAATTATCACGTAGACCATTGTATTCTAATATATTATTATTTCAAAACTGAAAACCATAAATATTAACAGAACACAGTCAATAATCAGACATATTCAGTGCTATTTTATTCAAAATTAATTATTTAACTACAACCCAAAAAATTAATTTTAATAAATCCAAACTAAAATTTTAAAAATCTTAAAAATATATATTTAAAAGTTCTGATTTTAACACATAAACTGATATAGCTTAAAATCCGGATTGAGAAACATATTAGATATTTCGATATTTCAAAATAAGCAATTTTTTCTTTACTTCCAACACTAAAAAAACAATAACTAATGCAAACGAAGCTAAGTTGGTGGGTTATACTGTTTTAGTTTTCACAAGTTATATTTATGAAAAATTTAGTTACATTTACAAAACTATTTTTAATAGAAAAATTAAGTATTCAAAATTAAAAATAAATGTGAATGGTAAAATAAAATACATAAAAAAATTCAAAAATATATATTTTTTAAAAAATGGAAGATTATGTTAATTAGTTATAGCACATCTCACGTTTTGAAAGTACGGGTCAAATGCAAAACTATATTTATTTTTGAATTGTTTATGTATAGTTTAAATATTTTATATTTTTGGCTATAATGAAATATAAAAACTAATATAAGCTAAAATATAATGTATAATTCTTTTCTAAATTGATGTTACATAAATTTCCTAGATATATGCGCTTACAAAACTAACATTTTACATTAATCCTAATTAACGATTTCTAATTATATTTAAATTAATATTTAAAAAATTTAGAATAAAGTTGATTTTTCTAAACAAACATATGATTAATAAGTAGACATTTTTACAATTTCTGTTTTTTTTCCCGGTTTATTTCATCAAATATACAAAATATTTATTAAGTAGAAACGAGTTGAACAAATAGATGTTTTATTTCTATTATAAACTAACAAACATGTTAATAATTTTATTAACAAAAATAATCTCGCGCTTTGAAAATGCGGGTCAAAATCTAATTCACTATTAATGCGGGTTAAAATTAGTAAATTATGTAACAGTTTCTACAACTATGTATAATATTTTTATTTATTTGTAAACTCACTACAGTATATTATTTAAAATTATTATATAAAAATATAATAGTGTATATTTAATCTTGAGTTCATGTGTCATTTACAAAATATTTAGAAAACTTTAAACGGAGATTTGCCAAAAATGACTCAAAATTTGATTTTGAATACAAAAGTGTACCCCAAATTCAATCAAATGCAAAAGTAACCCAAAAACCTAGTGAAATTACAACAGTCTCCTTATGAACAAACAAAAAACATGTATTCAGTTTTACCATTATAACCTTCCGTTAGAGAAGACTTACAAATAAGTCTTCTCTATGATGATTTCTTTGTAAGTCTTAGATCTTAAAAATAATTTTTATAATTTTATAAAAAATATTTTGATGGGTAAAAAATTGAAATCATGTAATAATAAACATTTCTCAATGATGTAATTTTAGTTCATCTGAAACTGAATTATTTTCAACATAGATGAGTGAATGTATATTGGCTTATTAGTCATTGGTTTAGGGTTTGGTAACATATGTTATAGTATTGTATGTGTATTTAGGGTTAGCATCTGAAATCTTACCTTCATTTTTTTTTCTTCAAATTGACCCATATATGTTTAGTAAGTATCTAATAACTTGATTTAAACATTTTCTAAGTTTTTTTTAAGTTTAAAAAATTGTTTTTTTGCATAGTTAATTGATTTTAGGGTCTGGAAGACTCACAAAAGACTTAAAAACAAGTCTTCCGACACATCCCGCCTAAATTTTAGTAGAATTTAGCGTTCTCGCCTAAATTTTGGAAAAAATTAGGTTTTCCGCCTAAATTAAAGTCTTCCATAAGTCATCTAGGAGTCTTTCAGAGAAAGTCTTCTTATGGATTAGATCTTAAAAATAATTAATAAATTTTACAAAAAAAAAATTTCAAAGGGAAAAAGTGAAAATCATGTATTAATAAACATTTCTAAAAGATGGAAATTTAGTTTTACTGAAATTAAATTATTATTAACATAGATGAGTGAATGTAAATTGAGTCAAGATATTCTTTGGTTTAGGGTATGGTAACATATGTTGTAGTATTGTTAGTATTTTTAGGGTTAGATTTTGAAATCTCATCTTTAAAAAAAAAAACAATTTGACCTATATATGATTAGTTATTTGATTATAGGGTCTGGAAGACTCACAGAAGACTTCACAGAAGACTTCACAATTCTGCCTACATTTTAGTAGAATTTAGGGTTCTCGCCTAAATTTAGAAAAATTTAAGTTTTCTGCCTAAATTGAAGTCTTCCAGAAGTCTTCCCGAAGTCTTCTAGGGAAAGTTTTCTCATGTATTAGATCTTAAAAATAATTAATAAATTTAATAAAAAAAAAATTTCAAAGGGAAAAAGTGAAAATCATGTATTAATAAACATTTCTAAAAGATGGAAATTTAGTTTTACTTTTTATTAAATTTGAATTATTTTTAACATATATGAGTGAATGTAGAATTAGTCATGATAACATTTAGTTTAGGGTTTGGTAACATATGTTATAGTATTGCTGGTATTTTTAGGATTAAATTTTGGAATCTTAACTTTAAAAAACTTGTTTTGACCTCCATGTGTTTAGTTTTGTGTATATTAAACACATTATAAGTTGATTATAAGTTTAATGAATTATTATTTGCTATTTAGTTTGTTATTTGATTAGGTTATGCTTTGGAAGACTTCACAAGAAGACTTACCAAGAAGTCTTCGGACATATTCCCGCCTAAATTTAGTAGAATTTAGGTTTTCCGCCTAAATTTTAGTAGAATATAGGTTTCCCACCTAAAACGAAGTCTTCCAGAAGTCTTCTCATGTATTTGAATTTAGGATCTAGAAGACTTCTTGGGAATATTTAACCTAATTGAAATTTTTGTCTCCATGTATAAAGAAAATTTACACATTATCTTTATTCCTTTCAAATGGATGCAACAAAAATGTAATGTTTCTCACTCTAAAACTCTCCAATCTCTCTCTGATCTCTTTGAACATCAAAACACCAAATTTAAATCCATTTCTCATTTTTTCTTATGTCTTCTCACTAATTTATCTTCTTTTTGCAGGTTTTTCATTACATGGCTCTCATCTTTCACTCATTCAAAGGTAGATCTATAAATGTTGGATATGTATTATTTTGTGTTTTATATATTATATTCCAAAAAGCTATAGATTCAACCTAGTGTGAGTGTTTTGTTTATTATTTAAGCATAAAATTATATTTTTGAAGTTTTTATATGTTTTGAAGCCATTTGAATGTTGTTAAATTTGCAGGTTTTCCAAATCTGAGACTGACATTGAAAGACTTTTCAGAAGATTCTCGGAAGACTTCTAGACAAGTCTTCTAATGTATTTTATGCTAGAAGACTTCCCACTAAGTCTTCAGGAAGTCTTCCCAGGAAGTCTTCAGGAAGTCTTCCCAGGAAGTCTTCAGGAAGTCTTCTGCCCAAAGTTGTACAAATTTTGGATATGTATTTTTTGTGTTTTATATATTGGATTCTAAAAATTTATAAATTCAACCTAATGTGATAATTTTTTGTTTATTATTAAGCATAAAAAGTGTTTTTGAAGTTTTCTCTGTTTTGAAGCTATTTGAATGCTTTTGAATATATAAAATTTTTGAATCTAAATCAGATTTTGGAAGACTTCTTAGAAGACCCTTGGAAGACTCTCGGAAGACTTCCTGGGAAGTCTTCTAATGGATTTTATGTTAGAAGACGTCCCACGAAGTCTTCAGGAAGTCATCCAAAGTTTGAATATGCAGATTTTTCAGATATGACTTTGGAAGATTTCTCAGAAGACTCTTGGAAGAATCTCAGAAACTCTCAGAAGACTATTGGCAGACTCAGAAACTCTCAGAAGACTCTTGGCAGACTTCTTGAGAAGTCTTCTAATGTATTTTATGCTAGAAGACTTCCCACGATGTCTTCGGGAAGTCTTCCAAAGTCTTTTGTCCAAAGTGGTAAAAAGGAATGATGTCAAGTGGAGTCCAAGTTTATCTATGTTGAGGAATGATATCTAGTTCTATGTGTAATAGTTTTGTTTATGGTCTGTTTTATGATTTGTATGTGCACTATTTAGTTGTGAATTCTTTTGTAAACTTAATGAAATGTTAATCAAAAGAATTTGCTAAATATGTTCATGTTTTGCCAAAAGTACTTGACATTATTGAAGTTATTGATACAACATACCACAAATTTTTTTAATCATTCTACCTACTCATAACAAAACACAACAACACAAAAACTTAGTCAAATTTACTAAAACTAAGAGAGAAGACTTAAAAAAACTTAGTTAAATTCACAAAAGATCAAACTTGAATTTTAATTGAAAGTTGAAATTTTTTAAATTTCAGGTAAGTTAAAAATTATATCTTATGATCTAAAAAGGCACATTAAACCACATGACTTGATATTCTTGAAGTTACTTAACACTTTTGAAAATTAACACTTATGAGGAAGACTTACAGAAGACTTCTCCGTTTAGCTAGAAACATTATTAAACATCAATGTTTGTAACTTCATAATTATCACCAATCAAGTTATAAATTCGACTTTGTAGTCCCAATATTGGCTAATAAACATGAATTAGCAAGAAAATATTAAAAATTCATTTTAATTTTGGATAAATTTGAAGATTAATAAAGATTTACGTAGAAGACTTCTTTGGAGGTCATCCACGAAAGACTTTAAAAGAAGTCTACTCTGTGTAGACTTCAAAAGAAGTCTTCTGTTTAGTTATTTTTGCAATTGTAAATTTACGAAGGAAGACTTCTTAAGAAGTCTACTCTACATAAGACATCTTCGGAAGTCTTCCTTTGTAAATATTGGCTTACTTCTGAAATTGAAATTTTTTCGAAATTCCCAGAAAAGTCTTCTTTAGAAGTCTTCTCGGATAAACATGTTACTTTTGAATTTGACCGAAGTTGGTCAGAAATTGACTTTTTGTAGAAAACTTCTAGGGAAGTCTACCTGGAGAATACTTCAAAAGAAGTCTTCTCTAAGTCTTCCGGAAGTCTTCTCAATGTCGTAAGAAGTCTGCTGGGTTACTTTTGCAATTGACTATATTTGACTTTTCGAGAGAAGACCTCTTTAGAAGTCTTCCGTTGGATGACTTCTCTAGAAGTCTTCTCTCGCGGGCAAATGTTTGACCAAAACCCAGAATTAAACTCGAGAAGACTTCTCATTGATATTAAATATTTTACTTTTATTTTTCAATTGCAAAAGTAACCCACGCAGACATCTTCCGGCATTGAGAAGACTTAGGGAAGACTTAAGGAAGACTTTCAGAAGACTTTTGTAG
Organism: Brassica oleracea var. oleracea; assembly: GCF_000695525.1. Taxonomy (NCBI): domain Eukaryota; kingdom Viridiplantae; phylum Streptophyta; class Magnoliopsida; order Brassicales; family Brassicaceae; genus Brassica; species Brassica oleracea. The sequence goes on along the minus strand of NC_027749.1, from coordinate 26,148,522 downwards.
AAGTTTTCTCCAAGAATACTTCTAAGGAAGTCTTCTACAAAAGTCAAATTTCTGACCAACTTCGGTCAATTCTAAAAGTAACCTGTTTATCTAAATAAGTCTTCTCTGGAAATTTCAAAATTTTTTGTTTACAAAGGAAAGTTAGAAGACTTCTAGGGAAGTCTTCTATTAAAACACACAAAAGGTCAATTGCAAAACTAACCTATGCATTGACCAGAAGACTTCTAAAGAAGTCTTCGTCGAACATATCTGAAAAATAAAATGTGGTTCGTAATTTCATACCTTGAACTCGTGAGATGACTTGCGTGGTTTCTCCAATAACCCAGAACTTCACTAGAACAACTACCTACTCGTTTATCACCAAGAATCGTGAGCTTATGAACCTTACATAATTTGTAATATAAATCTTCAGTTTTTTTGATGAATTTTGTGAGAAACTGTAAGATATGTGGTTTGTGTGGATAGAAAATGAGAAAGGATAGAGAAAAAAATCGAAACTTTAGAGCATGAACACTCTCAATTTGGTAGTTCATGGTGGTTGAGGTATTGATGTCAATGGCAAAGTTGTAAATATTTGGTGAAGATGAGGATGGAAATGTAAAAATATTATTTTCGAAAAAAAAGTAAAGGCATTTTCGTGAATAACTAAAACTTCTAGGGTGAATAGGACAAAACAAAGTTCAAAAAAAGCGTAGGTTATTTTTGTGTTTGACTTGAAATTTTGAGTCATTTTTGAAAGAAGCCCAACTTTAAAAGTTTACCAATTTAATAAAAATATTAATGACAAATATATTTTAACAATATATTTCATGTGTATTTTATATTATATCAACTTTGTTGAGAAAAATATTAAAACTTTTACAAAAAAATTCAAATATTTTTTATAAAATAATGAATTAGTTTAGTAATAAAGAATTCAAAAGTCTCCAAACTCAAAATAGCTGCTTACTTTTCCAATATTACTAAAATAACGAGGGTAAAATTAATTAAACAGATCATCGTGTTTACTGATTTCAGCAATATACTTTTAAGAAATTTCTCTAAAATTATATCTGCTAAAATAAAAGGTAGTATAATATTTTGAAATCTTAATTTAATAACAAAAAAGTGAGAAACTTTAACACTATAACCTCGAAAAATATAGCAGTAAAAATTACTAATATAATATGATAAATCATGTAAAAAATTTACTAAAATAATAAGGTTAAAATTTACTAAACATAATAATATATTTCTTGATAAGATTCAACAATATATTTTAAAGCAATTTCTCTAAAACGATAGCTGCTAAAATGTTTTTTAAGCTTGGCATGAAAATATTTATTATCCTAAACAAAAGAAATCATTATAATAATGTCGAATAAAAATACCTAAAGACTAAGATTACAAATATATACAATAGGAGTACAAAATAAAAACACCCTTTAGTTTTGCAAGTTATTTACATTCAAATGCCACTGATATATTTAATGAACTTATTTTTTAAGTTTCCTTTGTCTCTTACAGATCAATAAACGTATGTCCTGGATTTATTATAAACAGAAAAATGTCTAAAGTTTAAAATTAACTGCACAAAATATTTCTAATATCAAGGACTTTCCAAATTTAAGGTATCCCTAATTTATTGCTATCAAATTAACTAGAAAAATCAATCTGTCATATACAATCTATATTCTTGACTAACCATATAGTAGATAAACAATTAAATATTAGAAAACATAAAATAAAATGAACAACAAGATTCTTTTCATATATATACTATTACATATATAAAATAATATCAATTTTTCAATTATAATCGTTAATAGAATAGTTGAAACACGAATATTACTTTTATAAAACTACTTCATAATAGAAAATTAAATGGACAATTACAAAATCATAATATAAATTAATGCGGAATATTTTATCGTAAAATATTTTATAAATTAAAAATGTTTTAAATTAATGTGAAATATTTTGTCTTAAGAATAGCATCCAATACCTAACTATTTATTCCTAAGAATTAGAAATATTTAAAGCACATGTAAATAATCAATTAACATCACCAACTGTAAAACAATTATGTAAAATAAATTTTTTTTATAAATATGTTTTTTTTATGCATCTTTACATTATTGATTCTATTGGAAAGAAAACATAAAAGACAAATATATATAAAATTGGCTAATATTATTGCTATTAAAAACACCATAAAATTACTGTCGATCTCTCTTATCAATTTGTGTGTTTAAGAATTACATATTAAACAATTAGTTAACATTGGTAAGTTTTTAATATATATATATGTATATATATATATATATATATTATTCAATCTTATAATATAAATTTTGGACAAGATAAAAATTAAAGAAAATATCCGCACGGGCGTGCGGATCAAAATCTAGTATAACATTAAAATATAAATTATATATATTTAAATTTTTTTATCAAAATTATACATTTATAAAATACCAAATACAGACGTACATCTTATCAAACTCTAATATAGTTGTTATAGTAAGTAAAATTAGGCATAACCAAATAATGATAGTACGATGGTAAGAGGTAGGTTTGGAGTAAGGGGTAAATCTATCGGTTGAATTTGAATCAGGTCAAAAAGTAAGGTTTATTGTTTCCCAAGATGAAAATAGAAATTAGACTTTAGACTTTATTAGAAATTTAGAACTCTGGCTAGTTATTAGTACTATTTCCTTTGAGAGACTAGGGTGGAGCCCCGCGCAAGCGCGGAGTGGTGGCCGTAGTCGTTGCTCGGTCGTGGATGTAATTGTTGCTCTATCTCTGCGTGTGTTTGTGATGCTGTATTTGTGTAGTTAGTGTTTTGATGTGGTTATTAATTTTCCAAGATTTCTATTGTGATATGATTGAGGTGTGGTGGTGAACTATTCTACTTTCTTTATTTGTTGGTGTTGTGTAGGTAGAGGAGTTAAAATTATTGGGTTTATTTTATTTTTTATTTTAAAAAATGATTGAATTCCAAACCTTGGCTATTTTTTTGTTGTAATTTTAAATTGTCAGTAACATGTTTATAAAATGCATACGGTAATTTTTTTTCTTTTGAAACTTCATATGGTAAGTTTTAGTGTTTGTTTGGCCTTAACTAACCAAAACTGTAGTGAAAAACGCATTTGCGTGGAAAAAAAAAATTGTATTGGGTGGATTGTAATTGGACCCCTATAAGTCCAATTTAGAAGAGAACGTAACTGAACAATATTATTGAAATCAACATTTTTACTGTATTATTGAAATATTTTGTCATGACTTTAACTTGACATCAATATTTTTACTGTATTATTCAAATATATAATTTTTTATGTTAGACACATGATATATTAAAGAGGTAATATTTCTCCTGGATTATCATAAGAGAATGATTACTGAATCTAGGCATGAACACTCGGGGTCCCAATCGGGTTTCGGTTTTGTCCAATCGGATCTCGATTTTTCGGGTTTATCAAAATAAGCCCCATTCGGATTATATAAAAGTTTGGTTCGCGACCGGTTCGGGACCGGTTCGGGTTCTATCGGGTTCGGATCGGAGTTAGTAAATCTTCAAAGAACCGGTATAACCCGATGTACTTTCGGGTTTTGGGTTCCAACCGGTTCTTCGGTTTTAAAGTACTTGATTTATACCGATTTTGTAACCAAAACATAAGTAAAATCGGTTCTTCGGGTTTAAGTACTTACTTTGTACCTATTTTGTAACCAAAACATAAGTAAAATCGATTCAAAAATAAGAAAAAAACATCAAACATGATCATTCAAAGTCAAACGAAAGGTAAACATTGTTATTGATAGAAAACCAATAAATGAAATCATAAAAAGAAAAATTAAGTTCTCATGAAATGAAAAAAATTATTCAATGAAAATAAAACCAAAATCTAAAAATTTCAAGCTTCAACCGCCACTTTCAACCATCAACCTTCATGTAGTAGATAGGTATTTTAGATGTTTAATAATATCTTAGGCTCCGACTGGTGACCTTTTCGGGAACACGGGGAACGAATAGGAAATGAACGTATAAGAATAAAATTGCAGGAATGAAAAGGAATGCTTGTTCCTTATCAAATTTAACAAGGAATTCTTTTGTTCTATATTTCTCTAAAAAAACGGAATGGAGAGGAACAAGAAGGAAAAACTATTCTTTATGAATGGTGATTTTTTTTAGGAATGATAAGGAATTCAGTGTTCTCTTTCGTTCCTTGGTCACCATTCAAAGCCTTAGTGTATTTTGGCTACGTATCAGAAATTGAGATCATGTTTGGTACAAGTTCTTTTTTGGCATTTTGAATGTTTCGGGTTCTATCGGATATCCATTTAATTTCGGATTCGGATAATATCCATAACCCGAAATACCATAAAAGAAAATTCATTCAGTATTTATGTCGGGTTCGAATCGGTTCAGATTCATTTTTATCGGATCGGGTTTGATTCAAATTTTCGGGTTCGGTTTATTTGCCCTAGCTGAATCTGAAATGATTAAAGTGTTCATAAATTAGAATACACATCTAGTATTATAATTTTAATGTGTTACAAAAAAAAGTATCATAATTTTGATACTGTTTTTAATTTTAAAGGAAAAAACCCGGAGGATGCTTCAAAGTAATATAGCTTTATAAATTATCTGTAGTTCACAATCAAGAACCTTTCCCAAGATTCCTTATAGTTCTCCCGTTTCGAACAGCCATTGTTACCACTTAAATCTTATTCTCTTCTTTCCCTAAATCATGCAACCCCTCGAACATTATCAAAAACGTCATTTTATTAGGGAAACAACCATTCTCCGGCATTTCTTCAAGAACCTTGACTCCTTTAACAATCATTCGATCAAAACGTAATGCGTGAAAGCATTTGGCTTTCATTTCGTTTCACCATGTCGTCTCATAATCAGCCAGCATCCATCAAATCACCCTTCTAGCACATTCCAAAGATTAATATGCTGCACGTCAAGAAAGCGGGGAAGAGCCACATCTGGCCACGACGAAAATCACCACTTCCATATGAACATTGATATCATAATCTCCTATTTGTCAAGCTCAATAAAGCGAGAAAGATAAACAGATGAGCATAAGAAGACTAACCTTGAGGGAGGTGGAGGGATCGCCAGAGGAAATGGCTTTGAGTTGAAGCAGAGACTCGTTGAGGTAAGGGATTATGAGCATGAGTATCCTCTTCACATCTTTCTAACTCACTCTAACCCCTTTATACCCCCATTGGAGAGAATGATCTATATTCTTCTTGAACAACTTTTATATTGCAAACTCCACCAAAGATCCAGATGCATATGAATCTTTCTGAACATTTTCAGAAGGGTTTCCACCAAAACTCACACCCCTAACTTCAAGTCTGATAGCTCTAAAAGCGGATGATCTAGAACCATGAGATGGTCCATGTAAGGGACCTGCAGAAGGCGAATATACATACAAACAAACTTAAATGATGACACAATACTATCATGAGCTGTCTGCCTTCCCTTACAGAGTTCTTTTCTGGTAGGAAGACTCAGAGGAACATGCCATGTCTCCTTGGACCTCCTATGAGCTCCACACTGATCACCATAACTGTAATGATGATCTACAAAACCACCTAATGAGCTAGCAAGAAATAAAACAACATTAATAATCAATAAAATCAAAAAATAATGAGAAATCATGAAATCTATATTATTTCCTGGATGTTCAGGAAATAATATAACAAAATTAGTTCCCAAACTTGATGTTCTCCTCTTTAGAAACTTTGTTGAAGCATACAATCTGTAAAATAAATAATGTGTATTAGTGTGATTTGAGACTATTCAAAGTTTCAAATTGGAGATGTGCAATTTAGTAAAAGAGAGAAACCAACTTAGACAATTAAGAGTTTTAGTGTGCAAACAACACACGGTTTCATCCACCCAAGTTTTTAGAGGTATAAGAAAATGATTATATAAAAAAACACATAGATAAATTAACAAAGCACTAAACTTACATAGTAGTTAACGTTTTACTTGAATGCTACTATCTTTTGTAAAGTTCATCTCTTCCACATCAATAATACTCTTCTTTTTTACCAAAAAATAATACTCTTCTTTCCACTTCTTTCTCCTCCTCCTCTTAGTGATCTTCTTGTTCATACTCTTTATGATCGCTATTGTCAATCTGCTCATCTCCCACAATCTCCTTTACAGAATCAGATCCCGCCTTCTTCGCCGTCTTAGCCGTCATCGACAAAATCAAACTCTTATCATTCATGTCACTGAAAATCGATATCCTCGGCAACATCGTAGGAGTAGTTACAGGTTACCTCGTCGGCGTCACTGGAGGAGTCGAAGGAGTTGCATATATGGATGTTACGATGATGTAGTTATAGGGAGGAATTACATAAATGTTATGATCCAGAACAATTAATGATGGAATGAGTGAAGATGTAGAGTTAGAAGAAGATTCATTGCTTCATGGGAACCCAAAGATCACTTTCTATTTTGTTAATTTAAGCGATGGATACTACAAATCTCCACTGAAGAGGAGGAGACGGAAAGGCTGGAAAATTCAGACTTTCTTTTTGATGCTGCGATTACATGAAGAGTGAGATAAACGTCTAAGTTTGAATGTTTACCGAAGGGCGGCAGGAGCAGCAGGCAAGTACTTGGTAGGCCAACAGTCCGGCTTTTCATGAATATGGAACCTCCTTAACTAGATTTTAGTGCGCTGAAGAATTCTCTTGTAATTATTTTGTTAACTTATTGGGCCAAGGTTTTCTTAGACGAACGTAAGAGTTAGTTTATATGCCCATTTCAAAATTCACTGAACTTGACATCTAAAACGCAAAAAAAAAAAAAAAAAATTGTGGGACCCGCTTGCTGAGGTGGACAGCTTTATATATAAAGTAGGGTTTACTCCGTCCTGGTGAAGCCACCTCAGCGTCCACGTCATGAAGTCGAGTTTTGAGAAGCCGACACGTGTTCTCCTATAACAAAACTATGCGTTTCATTAACTCTGCGTACATTTATATTCTGAGAGAGTTTTAAATGGGTTTTGAATGTGGTCATGTATTTTAATTATTTAAAGGCTTGATTTCACTTTTGGTTTTGTTTGTTAACTTGATTTACGTTTGTTCATGTATAGATTATCAAATTTTTTATTCCTAAGTTTTTGTGTATCGGTGATGATTTAGATGTTGATTTTTTTGTTTATTCTGTTTGTTACGATCTTCATCAATGTAGTTTTCGACCATAGATTTCCTACATGATTATATTTTTAATTCCTATTTACAATGTCCTTGCGTTCTGTTTTGGGTGATATTTGTTGGTCTCATGTTGTTTTTTTTGTTACTGAGCTGAACAATTGTTTACATTGTTACTATCCTCCCAGATTTCTCTTTGTATGTTTATGATTTTAATTTGTACTTGATTAATTTGTAGAGTTCCTTTTGATGTTGGCTATCGATCGTTTTGGTGATAGTTTATGTGACCAAGAAGCCCACGAAGTGAGCAGGACGTAGCAAAGAGTTTGCAAATGATCCAAACTAAACCAAACGGCCAAACAAATGCCTTCTTCGTTTTCATTTAATCATTGCCTACTAATTCTTAACTTTCATGTGTTAAGTAGTTTCCAAGGATTAAACATTTTGGCTGTCAAAAGATTTTTCATTAGGCTACTGTGAAGTTTACTGAAGGTTAGAAGAGTAGATCTTTTGTCTGTTATTGTTTTTTTTCCATTAAAGTTTCTACCCTAATTCTTTTGTGTGCTGGACTTTTTGTGATCCTTAGAAAATATTTCTGTGAAACTTTCGAAAAGGAACATCCTATGGAACAAATATACTGCTGCTTGTTGTGAATGACTCCTTTCACTTTGAAGGTTCTTTTATAACTTAACTTCTTGATCTTGAAAGGCACACTAACATAATTGATAGAGGAAGCACCGTAAAGATGGACGCAAAAACAGGTTAAGAAAATCTGTGGGAGACAATGCTCTAAATCTAATAATTTCATTTCACAATAATGCAGAGGAAGACACTTTATGGTGCTAAGGCTGAAAAGTGAAAAGTTGGCTATGAGAAAAACATGAGAGACTACAACATATTATCTGGTAAAACGAGTGTCAATCGAGTGTCATTTTATAGATTGGTTATTATTTGAATCGTTGACCATATTGAATTGTTATTACTCTAAGGAGGAAGGTCGAAAGGAAGATGAGGCCATATACCATTACAAATGTTGAACTACCGCCGTACTCCACCTGCCATGTTCAGGCTGCCTGTTTCCTCTTCTACGTGGCTCTTGATTTCCTAAGCTTTCGTTCACGTTTTTGCGTTACAATATTACTCTCCTTATCCAAATGTTCTATGTGTTGCTTTCCAAGTTTAACTTAAAAGCCTCTTCACATATACCTTATTTAATATTGTATTACAGAGCAATTCATTGCAGTAAAATTAGTTAGAGATCCAAAGATTACTTGACAAACAAGTTACTAATCAACCACGGAACGTAAGAAAAAAAAAAGAACCCAAATCCAACAACATAAGCTACCAAGAAAATATTGAAGTCCCCTACGAATGACGAACCTAAATAATTGACATCTTAGAAAACCCAATCTTCCAAGATCCAAATTAAAACGATTATGTTTTCATGATTGTTTTTAAAGATATGAAATATAAATGTATATCACTCTCTTCTCATTACTCCATATATCGCTCTCTATACAAAAGAGAACTATCATATATAGTTGTAAGTTTTTTAAACAAGAAAATATTACAATTTTTAAACATCTGATTTAAGAAAAAAACATAAAATATAGAGACTTTTAAATTTAAATGAGAGAGTCCATTGAATTACTTATAGACTAATTTGAAACAAATGTTATAAATAGTTCTAAGTGAATCGAAACATGTAAACAATTCAACCAATTAAACACCGTAACTAAAATTTAATTAATTTTTGTTCATTCTTCTCTTCATCTTATATATAATTTTCAATAAAAAAATAGATAAATTTTTTTTTGAATCGCATAAAAAAATATATTGAATAATTTAAAATTATATTATATTTGTCTATAGGTTCTTATATATTTTATAATAGATTATAGAATTTATATATTAAAATAAATATACTAAATATATAATCAAAATTAAAATTTAAACAAAAAACCCGTGCGTAGCCCGGGCCGACCCTAGTTATAATATAGAAGATTAGTCGCGAGTTTCGGTCACGTTCATGTTAAAAAAATATTAAATTGGGTAAAATTATTTGATTTACTTTGTATGACTTTTAAAATAAATTAGAGACTGATCCGCATTCTCGTGCGGGTGTTAATTTTTACTTTTTCTTATATAAATTGGTATTTTGTTTTCATGATTAATGCTATATATTTTACATGTGTAATCATATAATTAATTGTATAATTTGAATATTTTTAGGTTCCTATATATCAGAATCGAATCCGAAGGATATCAGAGTGGTTTCCTTGGAGATGGAAAATCCGACCGTCGAGTTTTATTAATTTGCAAATTCTTCCTGAACTAGTTAAAAGAATGAAATTGGCTGATATTATGACGATACTCGGTAGCAAATCAGGTAATATTGTTACTTTTGGTTATTTGGTATTTTTAGGTTAATATGGTTACTTTTGGTACAAATATTCGAACATGTTTCAAATGCATTAGTTTTTGGATATTTTTAGGTTTCTATATATCAAAACCGAGTCTATCCAGACTTGGAAAGAACCGACTCTAAACCCACATGAAAATTTATAATACCCGAATGAAGACTAATTTCAAAACCCAAAAAACCCGATGCTCAAAAGAAAACTCGTAGTTGAACATGTACTCGAATGTCCATGCCTAATTGATTATGTAAACAAATAAAAAAAAAACTCTTTTTCAACCATTTTGAATTCTTGTCACAAATGAAGCAATTTCATTCAAATATGTCGAATTATTATTGTTAATATATATGTAAAACAAATGCTGTTGAAATATTATAATAAAGATAATTAATGAAGTAGTTAAAAGAGTGAGAAAAGAAATGTAAGAGTACCCGCAGTTCGATTCCCATTGGCCATCCAAGATGTCTTAAATGGTAAGAATACGTGACTGTTGCGGAACTCGTGGGATTAGTTGGTTGACCTCAGTCGGCAGATCCGCACGATTATCCAAAAAAAAATTTAAAAAAAATATCTATTTTGTACTTCTGTGATAAATGATGTTGATTTATTTAGAAAATATAATAAATGAAGTGGTTAGAATTAATTAAAAATAGAATAAAAATCTATAATAAATCAATTAAAAATAGACAAGTATTGTTTTGTACTTCAGTTTTAATAGAACTAGTGTTAAAATACTATGAAGACACTATAGTAAAATAATGAAAACATTATATTGTATATTACATATATTTTTTTTAAAGAAAATTATATTTGTATCCTTTAAGGCGGGAGGGCCGTCATGGGACGTATTGTTAGGAAGAAGTGTGGATTTGGGTTCAGTCAAACTCCAAACGGACTTCGTGTTCCACGGCCCAATAGCTTCCGAAACCTGCACAAAAGAGTCAACCCCAAGTCTCAGCCCAAGGAAGTCACTCGAGATAATGAAACGCAGCGTTTCAGAGTGATACGCAGCGTTTCAGAGTGATACGCAAGAGGATGAGGTTGTTATAACAAACTCATGAGCTGCCATCGTCTTCTTAACACGAGAGAGAAAGAAACAATCAAGCAGCAGAGAACGAGAGAGAGACCAGAGACTTAGCTCAAGGTTGTGAGGGTGAAGATCGAAGGAGTTGCGAAAGCGGTACACGGTTGGAGATACCATTCCGGCGGCGACTTTCCGATTTCCGCAGAGGAAACGACGAGTGAGCTATAGTTTTCTCTATCTTGTAAACGGTTGAATAGATCTACCATTGTTGTGATCTTGTAAGCTTGATTGAAACGATAGTGAATCATTTGAGGGATGCCGTTCCCTCCCCGGTGAGTAGATCAGCGAACACCGGGTGAACAAAAGCTTTGTGTTGTTCTTTGATTCTCAATCATCAATCTGAAACAGAAGGAATTGATCAATCACTCACATTAAGCAATACAATTAACCTAAAGAATTGGATCTAAACTCTACAAGTAGTATCAGAGCACAAGGTTGGGTGCTAAGGCTTAGAGTTGTATCAGATCTGATAAGTAAAGAGAGAGAGATCTCTTAATGTGATTGTGGCTTTAGCTTTCACGTTGTGGTTGAGATTATCTTGCTTGTGTTGTTGTGGCTGTTGCGGTTACGTCTTCTGTGTGCAGTGAATCTTGAGATCTCTACGGTTCAAGATGGAGCGGAGTCATGGGAAGTTCAAGATGGATAAGTTTGATGGGAAGGGTGACTTCGGGATGGGGAAGTACAAGATGATGGCTCAGCTTTAGATTCAAGGTCTTCTGGCTGTTATACAAGACAACTTTGTGGTTACTGCAGCTTCTGAAAAACAAGAAGAAGGTGAGAAACCAAAGGTTGATCAGAAGAAGTCTGATAAGGACTTACGAGTCAGAAGCTTACTTTGTACCTGCTTGAGTGACTCAATCTTGAGGAAGATCATGCACGAGCAGACTGCGCTTGGCATGTGGAAGTCCCTGGAGAAGCTGTATCAGCTCAAGTATCTTCCAAACAGAATATATCTGAAGCGGCAGTTCTCCTACTACAAGATGGAAGAAGACAAGTCAATAGAAGAGAATGTGGATGTATTCTTAAAGCTTATAGCTGATCTAGAGAGTCTGAAGGTTACCATAACAGACGAAGATCAAGCTATTCAGTTGCTCTCTGGTCTTCCTGCTGCGTATGAGCAACTGGTTCACACTCTGCAGTATGGCATGGGTAGAGACACTCTTACCGTATCCGAAGTTGTTACCTCGGCATATTCAAAAGAAGCAGAGCTTAGACAGAAGAGATTACTAAACAAGAAGAAATCTACTTTAGAAGGCTTATATGTTGAATCAAGAGGAAGATCATCTAAGCGGTCAGATAACGGTAACAACAAGACGAACGGCAGATCGAAAAGCAAAAGTGATCGATCTAAGTCCAGAGGTAGATCAAACAAGACAAAGAAAGGAACATGTTTCTCATGTGGCAAAAAAGGTCACTGGAAACGAGACTGTCCTAACAGAGCTCAAAGATCAAACAGTGAACAAGAAGTGAACTCAACAACTGAAATACAACCACTAGTTCTTACAGCAAGCACACATCATTCAAGAAAGGAGTGGGTTCTAGATTACACATCATTCAAGAAAGGAGTGGGTTCTAGATTACACATCATTCAAGAAAGGAGTGGGTTCTAGATTACACATCATTCAAGAAAGGAGTGGGTTCTAGATTACACATCATTCAAGAAAGGAGTGGGTTCTAGATTACACATCATTCAAGAAAGGAGTGGGTTCTAGATTACACATCATTCAAGAAAGGAGTGGGTTCTAGATTACACATCATTCAAGAAAGGAGTGGGTTCTAGATTACACATCATTCAAAGTGGAGATTTCACGATAACATTCTATAAAGATGGACAGAAGGTGATCACATGCAAATATCAAAACGGATTGTATTATCTACAAGGAACTGTGTCAAGTGGTGAAGCAAATGTCAGTGTGTCTACATATGCTAAGACTAAGGTGTGGCATTCTCGGCTTGGTCACATGAGTGCAAAAAACATGGAATTACTTGTTAAAGAAGGCTACATTCCAAAGACTGAAGTGGGAAAACTAGAATTCTGTGAAGGTTGCATTCTTGGAAAATCACACAAACAAAGTTTTCCTACGGCTAAGCATACTACTAAAAGCATCCTAGAGTATGTTCATTCAGATTTGTGGGGTTCTCCATCAACTCCAGAAAGTCTTGGAGGTTGCAAATATTTTATCAGTTTCATTGATGATTTCTCTAAGAAAGTTTGGGTTTATTTCCTGAGAACTAAGGATGAAGCTTTCTTTAAGTTCAAAAAGTGGAAAGAGGCGGTTGAAAGCTATACAGAGAAGAAGATCAAGTGCTTACGCACTGACAATGGACTTGAGTATTGCAACAATCAGTTTGATGAGTTATGCAGAACATCTGGAATCAAGAGACATCGCACTTGTACTTACACTCCTCAACAGAATGGGGTTTCAGAACGTATGAACCGCACCATTATGGATAAAGTGAGAAGTATGCTTGCGGAAACTGGTTTGGGACAAAAGTTTTGGGCAGAAGCTACTTCAACGGCAGTGTATTTGATAAACAGGACACCAAATTCAACCTTAGACCAGGAAGTTTGGTCAGGGAACAGGCCTGATTTATCACACTTGAGAAGGTTTGGCTGTACTGCGTACGTTCATGTTACTCAAGACAAGACTAGTCCACGAGCCGTGAAAGGAGTTTTCATGGGGTATCCGTTTGGATTCCAGAGGATCTTAAGTGTACTACAAGCAGAAATGTTGTGTTCAGAGAAGATAAGATCTACAAGCATACGCAAGATCATAAGGTTACAGAGAGTGAAGGTGATTCAGTTAATCCAGAGAAGCAGACTAAGAAATCTAAGAAGAAAGTTTCATTCAGTCCAAGTTTGGATTTTGATTCAGGGGCCAAGTGGTCCAAACTATGAACATGGTGAATCCTCGGATCCTGGAAACACTAGTGTGTCTCAACAAGATTCAGAGGATCAAGGAAGTTCGAGTGGTTCAGAAAGTGATGATGAAAGAGACGGTTTAACGTTTGTTGAAGACAATGAATCTACATGCTCTATTGATAACTACATGCTTGCCAGAGATCGTGCAGAAGACAGAATGTGAGACCACCTTTGAGATATAAAGACGCCAACTTAGTTGCATATGCTTTAGCCGTGGCAGATGAGATTGAGAAAGATGAACCTAAATCTTTCAAAGAAGCTATGAGGAGTAAAGATAGGAAGTTCTGGTCTAACGCTGCTGATGATGAGATTGATTCACTTAAAAGAAATCACACTTGGGATCTAATTGAGAAACCTAAAGATCAGAAGACAGTGGGTTCTAAGTGGATCTTCAAGTTTAAACCAGGCATTCCAGGAGTTGAGGAACCGCGATACAAGGGAAGACTAGTTGCTAAAGGATTCTCACAGAAAGAATGCATTGACTACAATGAAATCTTCTCACCAGTTGTCAAGCACGTCTCCATAAGACTGATGCTTTCAATAGTGGTGAATCGAGATTATGAATTGGAGCAGTTGGATGTCAAAACCGCATTCTTACATGAAACCTAGAAGAGAGGATTCTAATGGATCAACCTGAAGGTTATGTGAAACCGGGAGATGAGAAAAAGGTGTGTCTTCTAAGGATAGTGAATCATTTGAGGGATGTCGTTCCCTCCCCGGTGAGTAGATCAGCGAACACCGGGTGAACAAAAGCTTTGTGTTGTTCTTTGATTCTCAATCATCAACCTGAAACAGAAGGAATTGATCAATCACTCACATTAAGCAATACAATTAACCTAAAGAATTGGATCTAAACTCTACAAGAAGAGATGGTCGCACGGCTAACCGTGGGGACGCCGTGGCTGCACTTCCACTAGGACCTGACTCGATGGAGATACTTACTTCTAAATTCTCCGTACATAATCTTGACACTACCGATCTTGTCGCTTTATCTGGTAAACTTTACATTCCCGTCTTGAATCTTCGTTTGAGACCAAAAATATTGGTCATCTTGCAGATGTATGATTAAACTTTTGACCAGGGATCTCAATAGTATTTTGTTTCAATATTATCAATACGAATTATGAATCATAATAAATGTACAGGTGCTCATACCTTCGGGAGGGTTCAGTGTGGAGTGATAACAAATCGTCTACACAATTTTACTGGTAACAATGGACAGTCTGATCCTAGCATTGAACCAAAATTCTTAAGAACACTGCGAAGAAAATGTCTGCAAGGCAGAAGTCTCACCGCGAGGGTCAATCTTGATCCTACAAGCCCTGACTCATTTGATAACGACTATTTCAAGAACCTTCAAAACAACCGTGGAGTCATTGAATCAGATCAAATCTTGTTCTCTTCTAAAGGAGCACCTACGGTGTCTTTGGTGAATCGTTTTGCAAAGAGCCAACGTAAATTCTATAAAGCTTTTGCGAAATCAATGATCAAGATGGGTAAGAGCATATCCATTGGTTAGAACCCTTGATGGGTTCTAATTATTAGTTTAATTATTAATTGTGTACTTTATCAAGTTTAAAACCTTTGTTAATGTAATTAGTTTTGTCAAAGTCTAATGGGAGAACCTATTTGAGGTTCTTAATTCTTTTTTGTTTTAAAGTTGAATTATTAAATTCAAATTTTACAAACTTATAAATTATAGGATTTCATAAAAGGAAAGAACAAAATATTATTGTTAAAGTAATTATTTTACATAAATTTGAAAATTCAAAGATGCTGTGATGATAAATTTGACATTAATAAAACCATACTCAATTTCAATTTCAAACGCCATTTGACAAAATATTATCTTTCAATATAATTTCAAAAACGTCTAATGATCAAGAACTACTACAAGCTAATGCTCAAACAACATAACCATAGTAGAGTTGAAAATGACTCCAACATAATCATACATTCAAAGAAGATGGTACCTTTGTTCAGATACTGAACCAGGAGCTTGTGTCGCATAATCACTTGAGGAATTCATGGCACCGATATAAATTTTGCTATCTTTATTACCAGCATAGAAAAATGATGTTTGTAGGAATTCAACGCAAGTGCATTGATGGCTGCAGGAAAGATGATGTTTCTCAACAGTTTCCCCTTGGACAGGCTCCAAACCTAACCAAAGGCCATGACATTTAAAAATCGCTTACACTTTCATCGCAAGTTAACAAAATGCATATAGATTACTAGTCCTCCAAACAAGTGCGTACCTTGCACGTACAATCTTCTGAAGCAGTAACTAGCAGAGCATTGCAGCCACCATAGTCTATGACAATGTCGGTTACAGAAGTTGTATGCTCATTAAAATCGTGTTCATAAAAAGTGCTCCCTTGCTGCTGCCTCTCCAATATCATCAAACAACCTAACTAACCAGCAAGAGTCAAAGCATAAGAATATAAAGTACTTAAAATCAGAGAGAAAGAAGCAAAGAATTAACCTTATAAGAGACCATACTCTAATATAACCATCTTTAGACCCTGAGACCAACAAAGAATCGTCTGTAGAGAACAACAAGCATGTCACTGATTGGTAATGACCATGCCACTTCTTAAGAAGTTTCCCACTCGAAACCTAATCTCACACACACTATCAAGTAAGCTTCATCACACAAGAAGTGAAATCAAAACATTAGAATTTGTTACTCTTTTACCTCCCAAAGAAAGATATCTCCAGAGGCTCCACCACCAACGATGTAAGTTCCTTCCATGTTAGCTTCAAGAGCCATTATTGATTCCAAAGGGAAGCTCTTAACTTCAGCTTGACGCTAGCAATTAAAAAAAAGAACATCTTTTTCAATCTCAAAAGAGAGAAACAGAAAGTGGGTTTATGTCGGATAAGGAAAAGGAAGAACCTTGTTCCAAGACAAGAAGAAAATGGAGCCGGATGAACCGGAAGCGTTACGGAGCTGAGAGGCGGCGAGGAATTTATCTCCGACGGCGGTGAGGCCGTGTGCGGGAGAGGCGCACTGCTTGAATCTGAGCTGTTCCGTTCCGGTTTAGAGATCCCAGCTTCCGATTCCGTTATCGATTGAGGATAAGCCTATTACAGAAATCTCCATAGATATTCACAGAGAGAGATAGAGAGAGGTACGATTGCGTAAGACTATTATCCTATACCAAGCTGCCACGTTAGGGGTTCTTAGCAGCTCCATAAATCCCATTTTAGACAGCTGTTCTGTCTTTTTTTTACTTTTTTTCATTTATTTTTTTTGCTTTTTTTTCTAAGAATGGTCTAATGTAAGGATTCTCACAGGAACCGATGGAGAGATTCGTAGAGACTGTAGACGAGTCAACTAATACGGTTTTGCTCAATTGCATCATCAAGGGATAAAAAAATTTCGTGTTGATAATACTTAATAAGTTGTGTTTGTTCTTTTCCATACAATTGTTTATCTCCGTTTGATATTTTTTAATATATTGGTTAACATGGCCATTATTAATTTGTTCACAGTGATTGTAAATCATAGACAGAGATATCAATGAGAAGAGCGTCAACAAAGTAATTAAGCTTCTGTAAGCCAAAGAAAGCAAAAAAGTGTTGAACGACGTCGTTGAAGTGGAGATGGTCTCATGTAGTACATATACAAAGCTGTGCTTTGCTGCAGTACAACACAAGAACACCGGTGTTTAGTACTTGCAGAAACTTGGATTAAATAATAAAGAATAATACATTAACAATGTTTTCTTTATTACATTAGTCACGTGGAAACTATTTTAAACTTTAGCTAATGATAGTTTAAAAGTTATTACAAATCAGCAACGTCAAAAATACGATTTAGCACCGCTCGTTAGTCGTACACAGTCGTACAAACACAGACACTGTACTGCTTTCAGACGATGTCTTATAAATTACATGTGTAGTTCCATGAGGATAAAACAGAGCAATAAATTATTTTTCCCTGGATTTGAATGAACATCATTGAGTGCAGCGTTGATGTGATTTACTTTTTTTATTGTTGAATGGATTAAAGCAATTTACATCAATGTTGGCTCAATTATGTTTTTCTGATTTTCAGGATCATAGAAAAACAACATTCACATTTTTTTTATCATTTCACTCCAGATTCAAATCTCTTTTTCCTTTTTTGAGTCTTACAACAAACTTTCACCATACAAAATAACTTACAAAAAGCACCGAAAAGGATTCGGAGGATGATTGTTTGCAGATTCTGCAGTAGTTTTTAGTTTTTGTTTTTTTAAAAACCACTTTTTAGCCGATCAAGTTTTTGGAGAAATAGATTCCCTATAATTTAAAAAAAATGGTTTTTGAAACAAATTGTTATTTTATAAAGAAAAGCTAGAAACCACTTTTTCCAAGTTTCTACAACAACATCACGTTAGATTTTTATCTTTTAACTTTCTTATAAAATAATTTTATTTTCTTAATCAGCATTTAACAAAATGAAATTTATATACAAGAACAAAGTTCTCGTACATGTAACGAAAAGAAGTTCAAAAATATTTGTTTCATAAATAAAAATGCTAACTACTATAAACAAATAATTTTTAGAAAAAAATATTTTTAACATATATAATAAAAATAATAATTTATATTCAGAAAAAATCTTTTAAATTTGTCATGAAAACTAAATTAATTATTTAAGCTTACTTTATGTAAAATTTGCATGTTTTGTTAATAATCTATTAGTATAATTTTATTTAAAAATGTGATATATTCTTTTAGTAATTGTATGTTTCTTAAGGAAACAGATTTTAGTTATAAGTTAAAAATTTAAAAATAATAGAAAACTAAAATAAATCAGTAGTCAAATTTTTTAGGAAAACAAAAAAGCAAAAAAATAAAATTCAGAAG
Organism: Brassica oleracea var. oleracea; assembly: GCF_000695525.1. Lineage (NCBI taxonomy): Eukaryota > Viridiplantae > Streptophyta > Magnoliopsida > Brassicales > Brassicaceae > Brassica > Brassica oleracea. The sequence continues at coordinate 26,130,071 of NC_027749.1, read as the reverse complement.
CTACTTTTTGTTTTAATTAAATTTGGATTTTTGTTATTATTATTTTTTTCAACTTCAAACAAGTAATAAATAAAATATATTAAAATCAAAACTGAAAAATCATCATCCAAACTATTGTGAAAACTAAAACAACAATAAAATCAAAATTAAAAATTAAATTAAAATACTTTCTTAAATTAAAAAAATAATCAAAAACTAAAAACTAAAATCTGCCATTCATGTTTCTTCAAAAACTAAAATCTACTGCAAAATCAAAGACCAAAAACTAAAAACCAAAATCCAAAAACTAAAAACCAAAAACCAAAAGGCAAAAACTAAAATCTAAAAACCATCCAAACAATTATGTATTATGGGAGGTTGGTCTCTTTAACATGTATTTTTTTAAATGAAAAATCATAGCTTTTTCATACTATATGCTAAGAGTGACATTAAAATTATTATATTTTCAAAATATTGTCACTGTTTTTAAATCGAAAGTGAACAACTTTATTAATAAGATTAACGTCGCACTAACGTTCAAAAAAAAAAAGATTAACGTCGCATATTCGAATCTCTATTGGGTGCATTTTCTTAAGTTGTTTTGTATGTTGAAGGTGTGTTGTTAGAATCGAAAATATAATAATTCTAAATGTTCTAAACGGCGTATAGAAATAATAGCATCTCCAAAAAGATTCTCTATTATAGAGTTTTGCAAACTCTATATTTAAAGTTTCAATATATTTGAAGTTTCAGGTGTTCTTCTCCAAAATCAAAACTTCAACTTTAACTTCAAAATTATTTATAATTTACACTATGCTCTTTATATTTGTCATAATTAATATAAATCCATAAAACTTTTGTAGATAACTAGCACTTATATAAAATATTATAGTAATATTAATTAATAAAATATTACACTAAAATATTAAATTATAAATTGAAATACATAATTAAATATTAAACTACAAGACAAATACCACATTATTACATAAAATTATTTTAAAACGCTTCATTATTAAGTTTCTTTTGTAATATTCTTGTTGTCTAATTCTACTTTTAAAATATTATAAATTTTATTTTGATTTAAAAAAAAACTTCTATATGTAAAATTTTAATTTATAGAAATAAATTTGAAATATTTAAAGTATACAAAAGTTTTAAAGGTTAAAATTATGGAAGAGAAAATACTTAAGAATCATAAATGTGATGTATAATTAATTATAAAGACCAAAATGCAAATAAAAAGATGAAACTTCAAATTTAGAGTTTTAAGAAGTGAAACTTCATTTGATATATATGATGAGAATACATCTCCCGAAGATGATGCTTTCAGGGGGAGAATATGATGATGTGTGTGGTTGTACTCTTTTTCCTTATCATTAGTTTTGTCCAATTGGATTTTCTATGTCAAAGTATGAAGCAACAATTGGTTTTGTCCAATTGAAGTTTCACTTCTTAAAACTCTAAATTTGAAGTTTTGAAGTTTCTTTTTGGAAAGCAAAAAATTCTATATTTGAAGTTATAGAGTTTCTTTTGGAGATGCTCTTAATACATCCATGAATCATGGCGGCAAAGTAACGTTATTCAACCTTTAACACATGATATCTGATGTGTCTTTCAAAGAAAAATATAAACCATATAAATCCAAAATTTAAGTTTGGTTCGTATACAACCTTGTTGATTTTTTTTATCTCTACGAATCACATAACAACGTTTATAACTTATATATATATATATATATATATATATATAAATATTTGAAAATTTTAACAAAAAAAATTGTAGAAATTAACAACGTCATATGTGTAGGAACTAGGAAGTAGTAAGTTCCAATACACTTGTTTTACTTTGTAAAGTTTTCACATTTCATTGTTTGTTCTGCCACAAAAAAAAATTGGAGCTTATATTAAGTTGCAGTATTTCAGAACTACTACATTATTATTACTAGGGGCATAGTGTAGCGACCGTGTTCCGAAAATCGATGTTAGGATGATCTGAGGACTGACTGGCCGAACTGTGAGAAAAACTCAGAAAGAGAAAAATCCGATTAAGAGAGAGTTTTCGATATTTGGCTAGATTGATCAAGTCCGAGTCAAGAACGATCGTCTGTGGGGTGAATCCGACTGTCTGAACGTTCGAAGATCCGACGGAAACCGCTCAAGAGGTGTCAGAAGAGACCGAATCAAACAGAACAAACCGACTCTAAGAAAAAGGTGAGTGCGTGACCGTAGCCTATCGTACTGAATCGTAGTCTGATTGATAGGAATGTTCTATGTACTGATTGCTTGTCTAATTCAAATTATCTGCTAAGTTCTGGCTTGGTCCGAACAGTCGGTTCCTTCCATCGACGCATCTGGATCAGATCATGCGCCTAGAGCCGTATTGGCCTGCTAGGGCTTGACTGAATCTGATGGCGCTTTGGCTTGGAACGATTGGGTCGGCTAAGTAACTGACTGATGATAAGCATGTCCGTTTATTGACTGATTGACTCGATTACTTTACTTGGCTGAGTGGGACTGAATGACCGCTCTCACTAAGCATGCTGTTTGCTTATGCCTCCTTGTTTGGATGCAGATCAGGACCTGACCCGAAAGGGTAAAGACATAGCTTGAACGCGAGACAAGGGCAGGAAGGAAGGAAGGTGAGTTTGAGTAGATATAGGACGAGATTAACATGTAATAGCCTATAGCGAACTGACTTGTTAACTCGAACCTCAGATTATCTATTCAAATCGTATTATGCTTTACTTGACTATCTGAAAAAGAACTAAGACTCTGAAATAATTCTAAGTAAGAAAAAAATGAAAACGGCCCAAGTCTGATCGAGGAAGTCGAGCCAGACTCGTACTGATGTTACGAAAAAATGGGTTGGGTCTTTTCACATAGCCCCGCGCAAGCGCGGAGTCGTGAGTATTGTTGTTTCTCTAGCTAAATCTGTTGAGATGATGTCATGTTTTGCTGTAGTCCTTAATTTTGTAAGATTTATACCGTAATAGAATTGGAGTGGGATGATGAAGTGGGGTAACTTTTTTTTGTGTTTTGTGTCGTGAATCAAGTAAAATATGTCTGATCTAAATGATTAGAATACTTGCTGAATATTGTTATATTAAAAATGTGATTGTTATTCATATGGAAATCACGAAACCATGGTTTTTCTTGCAATACACGCAATACAAGCTAATTAGTGTATTTGTTTCCTCTTAAAATGATTGTTTTAGTCTTCTTCTATATGAGTATTTCCATGGGTTCTATGGCAAATCTGGAAGTTGAGGAACGCGATGGTCTTTGAAAATGTCCAATACAATCCCATTTCAATCATTTCAAAAGCAGAGGTAGAGGCTGACATTTGGTTTGCTACCAATAGCCCCTCGGGAGGTGTTGAAAGAAGGAAGACGAATGTTGTTCAGCTAGTCGGGGGTTGGCAAAGTCCTCCTCGTGGGCTGTCAAAATGTAATACCGGTTCTTATTGGGATGCTATGAGAAAGATGAGTGGTGCTTCTTGGATTATTCTTGACCATTTGGATTCAATCTCTGTTCATTGCTTCATTCGTATTCTAGTGTAAACTCTGAAATGGAAGCGGAATTACTTGCAATGTTCTAGGCTGTGGACATCATGCGAAGTATGAATTGGCACAACTTCATTTTTGAATCCACATCCACCTTTTCAAGAGTGGTTATGCTTTAGCTTCCCGTGGCCTGGTGCTCTTATATCTGAAATTATCCCTCGGCTTCATTTCTTTGGTCGATGGAGTATAGAGCACGTCACTAACAGCAGTAACAATGCAGCTGAAGCAATCACTGTAAAAATAAATTTTCTCATCAGATTTTAAATGAGCTTTTAATATCAATAGATATTTTTTGATCAAATAAATATCTATTTAGTTCCATTTAGTTTAATAGATTTTGAATTGGTAGTTCGACTAAGGCTCATTTATTAAATGGAGTTTTCCTTAAAATTAACATAGACCTTATTAACCTGTGTAACTTAATATTTTTTAATTAGTTAAAAAGATTTTAATTAAAAAAAAATCTAAAAAATATATATATTCTAAAATCATTTTTTCAAAATTTCGTTTTCCATTTCTTCAATTTTTTGTTTTTTTTAAAATAAAAAACTAAGTTTGTTTTCAAAAAACACTCTTTGATTTTTTTTCTTAATAATTTTAATAATTAGAGTTTTTATTCCAAATAATATCACTTTAAATGGATTTAAACATTTAAATATAATATTTACGAATCTGAATAGGCCTAAACATGTTTTAAAAAATGAAATTTAAAATTTCATGTAAAAGCTCCATTGTAGAATTGATTCCTAATGATTAATCAAGAAGACACCTCTTTAGGACACATGACTAACACTCGCTATTCTGTTACATCTTAGCAGTGTTAGCAGTGTAGAGTGTGGGAACTGTATGAGAGAAGTTTTGAAGTTGTTGTATTTGCAACCGACGTAGACAACAGCATACCATATTTTCATATGCTATGAAGGAGTTGTACGATCTTCAATTACACTCATTTTCTTGTTAAACTAATTTAAGAAGAGGAACTTTGGTTTAAAAACACTTAAAAACTATTTACTTCTCACTTATAGGTTTATTAGTTTGTCCCGCTCTAGTTATCTTGCTCGCCTAGTTACTCATGAGATTTTTCTTCTTTAAAAAAGTTATCCACATTTTGTTTTTCTCCGTTAAATTTGCTATTTTACTAATCAGATTTTCTATTTATTTAGAACTCAGCGGTGTGATTTAACATGACAAGGTTATTTAAAAGACAGAATTGAGCCTTAGGCCAGCAAAAGTTGTAGCTTATTCCTTTTGTGATGTGGATGTAATGTGTATTTAAGCATGAACAAACCAGACATTTGTTGTGACAAATTACAAATACCCATCAAGGTTCCCTTTATTAATGTTGCCAAATTACTACACTCCCACCGGAAGCTTGATTGAAGGTAACTAAAAAATCAAAATAAAAAAAATTAAAACATAGGAAAAGAGTAGTAGCTGTAGCTTATTTTTTTAAATGACAATTAACTATAAACAGGTGAGAAGCAAGAGATTAAATAAGTGTAACTGTGGACGTTAACCTCCTCAAGAGCGACTGTGGTTACATTTTTTTTTTGTCCTCTTGGACTGACAACAAACGTATTACTTTTCATGGCCATCGTCAACAGCCAACTCAAAGTGATACATGAGGAGTTTACGTTTACGTCCAAGTCTTATTTAAACTTGGATAGGTATGATTATGTAGGACTCTTTGTTACCTTAAAACCCCGGCGATCTTGGGTGATACACATTTGTTGCGGTATGGTGCAGTCCATGATTTGTCCAACTTCCTGCTGCAACCGGTGCAAGAAACGTACGACCAACCATTCTGTTGTAGCATACTTCCAAGCTTTAAAAAGGAAGTTAACTTTCTGGGTCTTTACGGAGACAATGGAGAAAAAGTAGGTGGGACAAGTTTTATTTTTAAAGTTAAGAAATGATAGAAAATAGAGTTTTGGAAACCTGGTTGTTTGACGTGGCTATGTACGTGTGGAGGCCTGCTATTGAAACATCTACGTGGGAAAGCCTTGGTTGGTGCAACACCCAAGATGCGTCCAAAGATATATTTTAGCAAGCATGCCATATAGTTATAGCTAATATTGATTGGACAATAGACAGCAGAAGCGATGTACAAATGAAACGCAGTTGGTTATCTAAGCGTGGGTTAAAAAGTAGAATAATATGGTGATGCTCTGTTTGCATAACACTTTACACTGACCTATTGGTGAAAGCTTCGATGGCAAGGATGTTGGTGTCCAAATAAAATTTGGTCGCCGGGGTGGAGTTCAGATCGAGATTACCTAACATGACCGAGTGTGCGTTAGTGAGTGAGAGTTGCACATAGCTAGCAATATATTTGCATAGAAAAGATTGACCATCTGTATATGCACAATGTGAAACATAGGTGACCATACCTCCAAAAACTTTGGGATTTGGTTGGAAGATGAAAGGGCTATCTGTTCTCTTGTACATATTAGTGCAACGTCCAACTTCGAAACCACAAACTTCCGCAATGGCACCTGCTCGTAAAGCTCCATGGTATTCATTAAGACGTGCAGCTATAATCCATGGATCAACAGAGAAAAAAGTATAAACCATTTGGGTTTCAATGTTGACGATCCGGTTATGAATTAATAATTTGGTGTTAGGATTATACGTTGTTACCTTTTCATCAAAGTGATACCCATAAATTATATGTTCTTCTTAACGTTAGGTAAATCCTAGAATCGGAGAAAAAGACCAACAATCTCCTGAGAAGAGCGGCCAAGTCCAAGATCCTACTAAATCTGGCTGACGTTACAACAACTGTAGCAGAGATAACATCACCGACAGACAGTCATCTTCGAATAAATGGCTAATGATTTCAACCGTGAGATTATCAGAATGAGGATATGATTCAGATTCGAAACCAAAAAAAAAAAACTCAGATTCAGACAAGAACTAACGTACATATTCAATAGCGGAGGCATCGATCTTAACCTTAGATCGCTGGGTAGGGCGTGGAGATGATGAAGACGGTTCAGGGGATGAAAAAAAAGAACAGAAACGCTTGGAAAGCGGAAGAGTTACGACTTGTCTAAACCATATCTGGCAAAATCTAAAATATTAGAGAGATTTTATGTTATCGTGGGACCCACAAACATAAAGGAGCTGGTGACGTGAATGGCCTCAAGAGAGAGCAAAAACTGTCCTATTATAATATACACTAGGGATTAACCCGGGCTACGCCCGAAATTTTTTATTTTTTTTAAATTAAGTTGTTAAATTACTTATATTTAGGTTATGATATATATTTATATAAATGTTAAGATGCATGTCATAATTAAAATTTATTTTTAAATTTTAACACGTTAAATTAACATATTTTTTACTATTTAAATATTTTTTTTTGTAATTTTGTTGGCTATCTATATCATATTTAGCAAAACTATCTGTTGAGTGTTGGAATAAATGTTTTAGATATTTAATTAAACTGCAGAGTATTTTAGGATCGACCACATGCTCAACAATCGATCGATCCGTAAAAAGATGGTCGATATTCTTGGCCTGGTAAGTACAATTTTAGCGAAAATATCTCTGATTTTCAAATATTAAGTATATAACTATTCTTTTGAATATTGTTTTTTTGAATTGTATTTTTTATTAAATTATTGTATTATAATGTTTATGTAAATATTTTTTGTGATGTTTGAATTTGTG
>NC_027749.1:26121428-26122199 GCF_000695525.1 Brassica oleracea var. oleracea | reverse complement strand
TATGAAAAGCAATTCAATTCCCATGAATAAGTTTGGCTTTTGGAAGTTGCGGGTTTCTCAACAATGAATCCACCTAACAAAAAGTTCGTTGTTATAAAAAATCTCCTTCAAGGTCATTACAGGTTTTTGGGACGGCAAGAGTTGATGGTGGAACCATTTTTTTGCTCGAGTACTTTGAAGTTTTTTTTAATAGTGTGAGGTTGATGTTGATGGAATAATGAATTTTAAAGGGACTTTCTTGATGTAAAACTATACATTTTTTTTCAATGTGGTATTTCTATTTTTATATAATTTACTACCATTTTAAGATAGATGTACATTTTAAGATAGATGTTTAATGCTTAATGAACTTTTTCCATTTTTTTTTAAGAAAATTGTGTATTTACTTATTATTTTATATAAAATTCATATATTATATATTTACATTATTTACTTTTTATTTATTTTCCGGTATATGTATTTCCATTTCTTGTACTTTTTATTTACTTAATATCTCTATTTTACATTTTAAGATAGATGTTTAATGCTTAATGAACTTTTTCCATTTTTTTTTAAGAAAATTGTGTATTTACTTATTATTTTATATAAAATTCATATATTATATATTTACATTATTTACTTTTTATTTATTTTCCGGTATATGTATTTCCATTTCTTGTACTTTTTATTTACTTAATATCTCTATTTTACATTTTAAGATAGATGTTTAAATCTTAATGTACTTTTTCCATTTTTTAAAATGTTTATTTCCATTCCTTATATTTTTTTTTT
>NC_027749.1:26121180-26121257 GCF_000695525.1 Brassica oleracea var. oleracea | reverse complement strand
GAATATAGATGTTTAAATACTAATGTACTTTTTCCATTTTTTAAAATTGTGATTTCCATTCCTTATATTTTTTTTTT
>NC_027749.1:26119731-26120971 GCF_000695525.1 Brassica oleracea var. oleracea | reverse complement strand
TTATATATTTATAATATTTACTTTTATTTTTCTATATATTCAGTATTTCTCTTTCTTATACTTTATATTTAGTTAATATCTATATTTTATATTTTAAGATAGCTGTTTAAATCTTAATGTTTTTTTCCATTTTTAATGTAAAACAACAATGTTTAATAGAAGAATTTGGACAAATAGTCAAATAGTTATATTTATGTTTTTTTTTCTTTTTTTCATAAAATGGTAATGTTACGTTATGGAGATAAACCATTTTTTTAGTGAAAAAATGTAATTTTACATATGTTTAATATAGTTTTTCCATTTTTGTTTATGTTCTATGTTTACATATTTTTGTTATTTAAAAATGTAAAATGGTAATCTTACATATGTTTAATGTAGTATTTCCATTTTTTATGTTATATGATTACATATTATTTTTTAAAATAAAAATGTAAAATGATAATCTTACATATGTTTTATGTAGTATTTCCATTTTTTATGTTGTATGTTTACATATATTTATTATTTTCGAAATTATATATAATGTTTTTTGTTTTTTTGTATAAAACAGTAATGTTACATTATGGAGATTAGCCGTCTTTTTTTTTTAAGTGAAAAATAGTAATTTTACATATGTTTAATGTAGTTTTTCCATTTTTTATGCTGTATGTTTACGTATTATTTATAATTTTTGAAAATTAGTAATATTAAAATGTAAAACTATATTTTATACCACGTGTCATCTTTCGGGAGAAGTTTTTTTGCTGATGCGGACGCTCTATGGAGCCTCAAAAGGTCCATTTTATTAGTAAGTTATTTTCAAAATTATATATAATGTTTTTTGCTTTTTTTTTATAAAACGGTAATGTTACATTATGGAGATAAGCCGTCTTTTTTTTTTAAGTGAAAAATGGTAATTTTACATATGTTTAATGTAGTGTTTCCATTTTTTATGTTGTATGTTTACATATTATTTATAATTTTCGAAAATTAGTAATATTAAAATGTAAAACTATATTTTATGCCACATGTCATCTTTCGGGAGAAGTTTTTTTGCTGATGTGGACGCTCTAAGGAGTTTCAAAAGGTTCATTTTATTAGTATAGATTTCGAAATTATATATAATTTTTTTTTTACAAAATAGTAATGTTACCTTATTGAGATAAACCGTCTTTTTTTTAGTGAAAAATGGTAATCTTACATATGTTTAATGTAGTTTTTCCATTTTTTATGTTGTATGTTTACATATATTTATTATTTT
>NC_027749.1:26114629-26117412 GCF_000695525.1 Brassica oleracea var. oleracea | reverse complement strand
TTTTTTTTATAAAACGGTAATGTTACATTATGGAGATAAACCGTCTTTTTTCTAAGTGAAAAATGGTAATTTTACATATGTTTAATGTAGTTTTTCCATTTTTTATGCTGTATGTTTACATATTATTTATAATTTTCGAAAATTAGTAATATTAAAATGTAAAACTATAGTTTATGCCACGTGTCATCTTTCGGGAGAAGTTTTTTTGCTGATGTGAACGCTCTATGGAGCCTCAAAAGGTTTCTTTTATTATTATAGATTACAAGCATCATATATATTCTGGATGTTTTTATATATATTAAATCTAAAAATAATTAATATATATATAAATATATAAATCTATTTTGGATATCCAAAATATTTTGGTTCGGATCAGATTATGTTTCAGTTTTTCAAATACCAAAATTTTGAATAATTTAGATATTTAATCAATTTAGGTTCAGATTTGATACTACTTATTCGGATTGTGATCGGTTTTCTTTGAATTCGAGTTTCTTATCTTATTTTAAATAGTAACATAAAAAATTAATAGTATCGTATTTTTAAAAAAGTACACCTTCGCGGACAGATCAAAATCTAGTTATTATTATTATAATCTCACACATAACGTGGATCAATCATCTATTTTCCAACATTTAAGACGACCTCGATTTGAAAATTTGGCAAAATTGTAGCGGAAGAGTGTCGCTTTCAATCCCGAGTATTCATAAATCATCAAACTCTAGAATGTACCCCCGAACATTATAAAGTAGTGGTGAGAATTCTAAGTAAAAATATGTCGGTATTTTTTTCTTTATCACAAACAAACTTGAAAATAAAAGATATCACTTTGGCATTATTATAGTAATCGATTTCTATCAAAATTTCAAAATTACTCTTTCCTATAATCAAAACAATGCAACGTTCATAAAGCAATCGCAAAAGTTGTTGTAATTTCTTAACCAAAAGAGGTGAAAAAAATTCTGGAAAATATTACGCAGATAATAACACTCCCACTTGTCAAAAAATGACAAGAAGAACTACTAGTTGTCTGAGTCAATGTACATACATTAGGCACCGTAATATATTCATTTAGAGCGTGTTTAACGCTGGATCTTAGTTGGGCTCTAAGCCCAAAATGTCATTTTAAAATTAAAAAAAAAAATGTGGTAAGAGCTAGGTTCCAGAAAACCTTACGGAGAAGGCGCCTCTTGTGACTGTCTTTTCGTCTCTCTCTCTCCCTCTCTCCTTTCTCACAGAGAATTTGTTCTTCTCCGACCAAATCCAGCCAAAATCAGCCGCGAGAGAGATCTCTTCATCTTCTTCGACTCGGTGGCCGTGTTTGCGGACCCGGCGAAGCAAAGCTCCCATCAGACCACATCGTCGAAGGTATGATCTCCCTCAATCGTCTTCTGTTCTTCCTCTATCCTCTTCTTGCTCTATCGTCTTCCTATATTGTCATCAAACCCTCGAATTGAAACCCTAATAAGAACTGATTTGATGATTTATTTGTCTTCAGGTGAGCCAAATCGGTTAGAAAGAAGTAGAGATAGGAGCTATTCTGTTTTCGTGTATCTCGGAGTTGAAGAACAAAAGGTAAACTGTGTTTTTTTCATCGTTTATAGGACATGCATGTGTGTTGAGTTGGTTAGATTCAGGGTCGAACATAATGTGATGTTTTGTGCGTTTTTGAGGTTCTCAAGTGTGATCGCGTGAATCAAAGAGGTAGCCACAACAAGATTCATCATACAGAAGAAGATTTAGGTAAGCTTGTGGTGAATTTGAATTCATATAAGTTGAATCTGGTTGTGAAGAGTGTTGATGCTTTGTTGTTCCTCTTTTTAAGTTCTGAAGAGGGTTGTACTGAATCACAGAGGGGGCCGCAGGAAGAGTCATTCTACAGACAGAACATCTGGTAAGCTTCTGGTCTTTTTATTTACATATAGATGTTGTTTGATTTTTGCGAGAGGTAGATAAATATAGAAATAAACCTGAGTTGTTCTTTGAATTGCTTTCCCATGCTGATTAATTTTGCATCCTGTGAATTGTTCTTTCTTTCTTTGATCGCTTATTAGTTTGTTTGCTTGTTTGCTCTATGTATAATCATCATTTTTTCATCTTGTTAAAGCATTCGCACATCTCCGATTTGATGTTTTTTTTTGCTGATCAATTCAAAAATGCAATACGTAATTTGAAATCTAAATCATAAAAAGTCCTTTATATTAAAGTCGTGTTTCTTGATGTCTGTCATTTATGGTGTGTCCTTTGTTAGATAGAAACATTAAAACATATACAAACATTAATACTTCTTATAAACAAATCTACAACAAACAACTACTTCCTAAAGCAATTAAAAGAAATTAAAAGCAACATTAAAACTTCATCTACTTTCCTCTATTAAAGCTTCCTTTAACTTCGTTTAATTCGTTTAAGGAAGAATCTGCAAGAGTTGCAGCAAATGTGGGAGATAAAGGCGAAGGACTTAATTATGAAGTTGAATTCTTTCGACAGAAGAAAGATGCTCTCGGAAGGCTTAGTCTCTCTCCTCTTCAAAAGTGTACCGCTGCCATTCGTTGTTTGGCATATGGTACTGCGGCTGATACGGTTGACGAATACCTCAGACTCGGTTCATCTACAACTCGGTCATGTTTGGAAAATTTTGTGGATGGAATAATATATTTATTCGGCGATCAGTACCTAAGAAGACCAACACCGGCTGATCTTCAACGTCTACTTCATATTGGTGAGCATCGTGGATTTCCCGGGATGATAGGAAGCATCGATTGTATGCATTGGGAGTGGAA
>NC_027749.1:26093681-26113576 GCF_000695525.1 Brassica oleracea var. oleracea | reverse complement strand
TTTTTTTTTTTTTTTTTTTTTTTTTTTTTTTACTTTTTCTAATTTAGAAAAAAAAAATTAAACGAACCAATCATGAGCCGTCACGTGTTAGTGGAGCCCGCGAACAGTGTAAGAAACCCTTAAGAACCGACTACTATTTAGTAGTTTTTGTAACCGGTTTCTTAAAAAAAAGTGGGTCCTACGCGAGATCCACACGCTAAGAAACCCTCTAGTATCCCGGATAAATATGCTCTTAGGAGTTTAACTCTTGCATCCATTCAACCACAAAACTTTCTCCTGCATCAAATTTTTTATTATCTACATTTCATTTTCTAAAGGGAATTTTTCGAATACAAGCAGAATACACACGCAGAGACACTTGATTTCATCTACATATATAGACACTCTGATAAGACTTAAAAGATCTTCGGCAAAAGTTTCACTCGTACACATACTTTAACATCTCACATGAGAGACTAAACCTTACATGGATGTTCCATATCTCAAGCTGGTCATAAGTTTTAAGGAAACTTTTAGGTTGATTGATTTACCTAGCCCCAAAGGGGAACCACATCTCATGGATGTCTGACTGGTACGAGACCATGAGCAAGATGATCACGAGCACGGCTGCTACGCCCCAAGGAGAAGAACCAGCACGGTGGATGGAGTCCTGTTCAGGCCATGGGACGTAGAAGGAAAGGCCGCCTGAGAAGATGTGGACGAGGAGGAGGAGGAAGAGAGGGGAGAGCATGAAGACGAGCTTGAGCTGGTTCATGGTGTCTTCGAGGACGGACTCGTAGTTCAAGTACCATGTGAGAGACAATACAAAGAAGACAACCATGAAGAAAAAACAGACATGTGGGTCTGGGAGAGAAAGGTAGTCTAGGTACGATGAACCGTAGTATGGTGATCTCTCCATGTATTTCTTCTTCTTCTTGATCTTCTCTGGTTTTGGTAAAGGTCTAAAGTTCTTAGAATGTCTAAGTGAAGTCTAGATGTCTCTCTATGAGTGTGTGTGTAGCAGTGTATTTATAGAAAAAATGTAATTTTCGTTGATTTAGACCATCATTATCGGTAAAACTCCAAATGGGGCCTTAAGAATTTTTTTTTTTCCATTTTGTTTTCTAAAAAAAAAAATTAAAAAATAAACCAATCACTGACCGCCATATGTCGGCCTGGTTTTTAAAATTTTTTGTGGGATCCACGCGTTAGTGGAGTTCATATTTTGTCAAAAACCTCTTTTAGAAAGCTGGGTTATTTATGCTCTTTGAAATATTGTACGGCTTTTGGATATTGTCATATGGTTCTGTATTAAAACATCAAATTATTTCCTTTTAAATTTGGGGTTCTGTATTAAAACATCAAATTATTTCCTTACGGAGATGTGTCAGAAGCATCGCCCAGGACTTGTATTCCTTTCTGAAACAAAGAACAGGAGGCTGCTATTGCAAAACATTCAGGCCGACTTAGTATTTGATCATTTGGTTACTGTTGAGCCACTTGGTCTCAGCGGAGGTTTAGCTTTATTTTTTATGGATGAATTTCAAGTTAATGTTTTATTTTCAAATAACCGTATGATTGACATTGAGGCAGTCATCGATAGAATAAAAGTCTATATAACGTTTGTTTATGGGGATCCTGTACTAGAAAGACGAGATCAAATTTGGGAACGTCTTACGCGTTTCTCAACGACAAGAACTGGACCTTGGTTTATGATAGGGGATTTTAATGAAATTACAGGGCATGATGAGAAGGTAAGGGGAAGACAACGGCCTTATAGCTCATTCCTGCCTTTTAAGCAGATGCTTAATTATTGTGGAATGCTAGAGTTCCCTTTTACGGGAGAAATGCTCTCATGGGTAGGGAAGAGAGCAGGCGGCTCAACTGTTAGATGTCGCTTAGACAAAGCAGTACGAAATGCGGATTGGCTTGAGAAGTTTTCCCAGTCGTCTGTCAAGTATATGGGGTTGTGGGGATCGGACCATCGTCCTATTCTTGCAGATATACTCATAAAGCCAATAAGGAGATCAAAAAAATTCAAGTTTGATAAAAGATGGCTAGATAACGATGAGCTAAGGCAGGTCATTCTTGAGGGATGGAAATCTCCTGATTTTCCTCCCAGCGCGACTATTATGGAACATATTTCAAGCTGCCGAAAAGCCTTGAGCGAATGGAGGAGACAGCATAATGTTAACCCCTCCTCCGCGAAATTAGTGGAAGAGCTTAAAGGAAAAGTGGAAGGTATGTATGCAGATGATAATGCTACGACTGAGGAAATTGCTACAGCGTTGAAGGAGCTCTCTGATGCTCTTAAGGCAGAAGAAATGTTCTGGAAACAGAAAAGCCGAGTGTTTTGGCTGAGAGAGGGAGATCGAAATACAAATTTTTTTCATGCCTTGACAAAGCAAGGGAGAGCAAGAAATAAAATTACGCAGCTCCTAGACGCTGATGGGAATATAATCGAGGATGAAGAAGGCTTAGTAGCCATTGCTACTAGCTATTTTAGACAGATCTTTGAATCGTCTAACCCATAGGACATTACAGAGGCACTAGCCAATGTTCCTACGACAATCACTGGGGCAATGAATGATAACCTTACAGCTCCGGTAACGGAATGGGAGGTCAAATTAGCACTTTTTGCTATGCATCCAGAAAAGGTCCCAGGACCAGATGGGATGACTGCGCTTTTCTATCAAAAATTCTGGGATATTGTAAAGGATGATTTAACTCTTATGGTTAATAAATTCCTTATTAAGGGAACAGTGGTGAATGGACTAAATGATACGAATATATGTCTCATCCCAAAGACGGCCAAGCCTAATGACATGGCTCAATTCCGACCCATAAGCCTGTGTAATGTCAGCTACAAGATAATTTCGAAGGTCTTATGCCAAAGATTAAAGAAAGTGCTACCAGGTTTGATCTCAGAAATCCAGTCAGCCTTTGTTGCTGGAAGGCAGATTTCATATAACATTATGATTACCCAGGAAATGTTCCACGCGCTGAGGACAAAACCAAGTGGACGAAGTAAAAGGATGGCCATTAAGACGGACATGAGTAAAGCTTATGACAGTATGGAATGGTCATTTATCGAAGCGGTCATGCGTAAAATGGGTTTCTCAGAGACATGGATCACCTGGATAATGAGATGCATTACGTCGGTGAAATATAAGGTACTTATGAATGGACAGCCAAGAGGAAATATTGTTCCTGGTAGAGGTCTACGGCAAGGAGATCCTTTTTCTCCTTTCATTTTTATTCTATGCACGGAAGCACTCGCTAGCCTTCTCAATCATGCAGAGAATCAAGGGAAGATAACGGGGATGCGTGTCACACGCGCGTGTCCTTCGGTATCCCACTTTCTCTTTGCTGATGATAGTCTTTTCTTCTGTAAGGCAGAGCCCCGTGAATGTGAAGAAGTAGTGAAAGTAGTCAGGAAATATGGTAAAGCATCAGGCCAATGTATCAACTTTGATAAATCGTCCTTACTCTTTGGTAAGCGAATTAATGCAACCACCAGATGCACTTAGAATACAGAATGAAGGAGGAATGGGAACCTACTTAGGTATCCCGGAAGACATTAGAGGCTCCAAGTGTAAATTGTTTGCATTTCTCAAAGATAAGTTGATGCACAGAGTAAATGGATGGACAAGTAGATGGCTCTCAAAAGGAGGGAAGGAGGTTTTGATAAAATCTATTCTGCTAGCTCTTCCGACTTATGTCATGTCTACTTTCCTTCTCCCTTTGGAGATAAGTGAAAACCTAACTAGTGCCATCGCACAATTCTTGTGGAGCGAAATGGGAAAAAGTATGTCTACCAAGAGAGGACGGTGGGATTGAGTTTCGTATGATCCATGAGTTCAATCTGGCTCTGCTGGCAAAACAATTATGGAAGCTAGTTCAATTTCCAGATTCATTGGTTGCCCGGGTTTTGAGGGGAAGATACTACATATTAAGTTCGCCACTACGAGTACATTCTGCTAGTAGCCCATCCTGTGTGGACTAACAATTCTGTTGCGAGGAAGTTGCTTCTACTGGGAATCAGACAGAAGATACACTCAGGGTATGACGTTAAGGTGTGGGAGGATCTGTGGATCCCAACGACCCAGCGAGGCCAGCTATCCCTGTTGCGCCATTTATGCATCCCAATATGAGAGTCAGTGATCTCATTAATCAGGCAGAAAATGATTGGGATGTTGGACTTTTGGAAAACTATGTCAATCTTGAGGTCATACCGCTCATAAGAAGCCTAGCCATAAGCTCATCTCATCGTCGTGATACCTATTGCTGGAACTACACAAGGAATGGCCAATATACGCTTAAATCTGGATACTGGGTGGCGTAGAATTTATTAAAGCCGGAGGAAGAGAAGGAGGTCTTAGAGCCGAGTATCACCAAGCTTCAAGCCTTTGCTTGGAAGTTAAGGGCACCTACGAAGATATGTCATCTTATATGGCAGTTGTTAACTGGTCATGTGGAATTAACAAGGAACTTAGCAAGACGTAATATGAGATGTGATAATTACTGCCCAAAATGCGGAGATTTAGAAGAATCTGTAACCCACAACATTTTTGAATGCCCGCCAGCTCTACAAGTTTGGTCCTTATCAGCAACTCCAACAAGCCCAGAGATATTTCCAGTATCAAGTGTCTACACAAATATGGACTACCTTTTCTGGAGGAAAAACAATATTATTGAGCTAGAAGAAGACAGAGACCCGTATCCCTGGATTATCTGGAAGGCAAGGAATGATAAACTGTTCAGGGGGATCGACAGAGATCCTTTGGAGTTAGTTCGATATGCAGAAAGTGAATGTCAGGCCTGGTTTGAAGCGAATGAAGTGGCACAACCAGTGGTACAAGATAACAATATGGAGAATCCCCAAGTCATAAGCTTGGGTAATATATGCTTGCTGGATGGATCTTGGACTGCCTCTGCCAATTATAGTGGATGTGGGTGGGTTTGGCTGGACAGTAATGGAAAGACCCAGCTCATGGGGACAAGAAATCTCAGTCGACGTGAATCAACCTTACATACGGAAGTAGAGGCACTAAGGTGGGCGATGGAGAATATGCTTCAGCACTCAACATGTTAGAGCTTTGGGACAGACTACAAGGAGCTGATTGCAATGTTAAAGGAGCCTCATGCTTGGCCAAGCTTTGTGACGGAATTGGAGAGGATAGAGACACTATAGATAGTCTTCCCGGATTTCAACATCATACATGTTCCACGAGCGCGCAATCAAATTTCAAATTTTTTAGCTAAGACTGCTAGATCCTTCGATAGAGAGTTAAATTTTATTGGTTGTTCTATTCCGGTCTGGTTATCCAGACCACCTCAAGTTTGAGTAATAGAATAGCCGTGCCAAAAAAAAAAAAGCGTTGTGTCTTCACTATTTTCTTATATGTATTTGAGATTATCCAAAAACCTTGAATAATGTTTTGATCATAAGCTGTGAATTTTATTGAATATTGTTAGTGATAATACAGGGGAGGGGTTTCGTGGTCCCATCAGCTAAATCAGGAGATCACGTCAGGATTTTTTTATTTTTAATTGAAGTCTATTTCTGGGTGTTGGTATATAATGTCGGTAGTAGATTCATCAAATTAATCTCATTGGTGTCTCTTATTTGTGTTTCCTGAAAACCCCAATTGGAGTCAACTAGAAATGAGACGCCCAAATAGAAAAGACCGAAGAATATTTATGACAGACGTAATACAGAGTAGTAAGCTTATAGTTGCAAGTTACTTGAGGTTTCGATTTTAGACGAACTGGTGGTTTGCCCTACGGACGGGATCTTGTATCAATTATTTATGTGTTGTATTTTATTGTATTTTTAATGTAATTCAATTTTCTTGTGTTAAGAACTATATCAAGTTCATCTATAATATTTAAAATTTTCTATTAAAATATTGGAGTTTTTTTGCAACTTCTAAGTTGTGTTTTTATGTGCTTACGGGTAATTGTTATTTCCAGTGAAGATTTTTTTTAACAACTTCAAAGTTGTGTTTAGAAAAAATGTTAAATATGCGAAAGTTTTCCTCCTTTAAGATGTTTATGTAAATCTATGTGATACATATATAGCATGCCTTCTATTAGTTTTCTCGGTCTCAAAATGTCTTTGGTTAGCTTGTATTGTTGAGACAAAAAAATAACTAAATCATTTTCTGACCTTGCGTATCAGAACTAAGACTAAATTGAATATTTTGGTTTTTTTTTGTATGATTTTTGATTATCCATATACAACTAATAGTCGTTGTCTCGTTGATAATGTTTGTAAGTTTCAAATGTGGGTTTTGAATTCATTGTAGTTGTAAGTTGATAGGTATATTATTTTGTTGTTGTCTCACATGTTGCTTTTTTTTTTTCATTCGGAAGTTTCCTAGCTCTAATAAATCCATGAAAAATTTGAAACTCAAATTTGATCTAGCCATTTAAGATTTTTGCGTGCAACTTGTAATATTTTTAAGAATCACTTTCTAACATAGATGTTTCCAATATTTTAGTTCCTAAAAAACTTATAAATGATTCTAGAGGTGATAATAATATGGCTGTTTATATTAGAAACAAATCATTAACAATAAGGACTCATAACAGTAGCTAAAACATTAGTTTAAATCATGTTTTGAATCTAAGATGTCTTATACTTTTTTTTTGTCATATGTGCATACTTGATTAGACATAGTATATGTTTGTGGGCGGAGATATTTCTACATGACCATGACGGACTTCAGTGACCTTCTTTACCACATAGGCCACCACTGAAAACATGTGTTACATAAAACTTGCATTTTAGATACCCGATCTTTGGACGTTGATCGCACTTGGGAAATGGACGACTTGGAACTCGAGTTCTCAACAATTGTGTGGTGACATGGATTCTGGACGATCACAATTTTTCCTTTCCCCGCTGATGTTTGCTTGACCTTAAATTATGTCAAAGGAGCTTATATTGATAGTATATCATATGATTGTTAGTGAGAAGCAGCAAAATCGCCTATGTCGAGTTGAAGAATGATTTATGTTTTCTGTCATCTTCTTCCTCTAGTCTTACATCATATACAATAAAAAATCCATAAATTATTAATGGTGGGATTATGATATTTATTAATTTATAAAAAAAAATTTCTGGATTTTATTATTTAAGAATATATTTTATATAAAAGAGAAAATAATTAATTTTACTGTATATATATTAATTAATTTTTTTTTAAAAAATTAAATTTCATATTATATTTATTATATTATTTGGTGTAGAGAAAACATGCTTTATAAAATTTAAATATGGTTTAGATATAATTTTACTAAATATTAGTGAAGTATATTGAAGGGTTAATAAAATATAGTAATTTTATTACAAAGCAAACAATACAATTGTTTGTTTGTACTTATATAAAATGTAATATATACATAAATTATTAATTATGATTTAAAGGGGGCCATATATTTACATAATATTTTCTAAAAAAATACTATTTTATTATTTTATCGATTTACGTCTTTGAATCAGTCAAACTTGGGACCAAAATTTTATATTAATTTATTGAGTATTAATTTACAGAATTCCTACTGTATTAAAAATGAATTTTGACTAACTTCAGCAGCCTTAGCCTCTTAAGCCTTCTAGAAGCTGGGAATTGGTCATTTGTTAGAGCCGGTGTTTCAGAGAAAGATTAGAACCTAAAGAGAATGTCGAAAATGAAATATTATGGTGTAAAGTCTCTTTACCTCTATACTTATACTGGATGACGTACTGTCGAAGGCGGTGAAGCTGGATACAGTAGACATAATAGGTATGTGTAGATGATTGAGGTGTAATATTTAGAAATAATTGGACAAAATTAAAAATGAGATATGTTTGTGACAAAAAAAAAACTAAAAACCAAATTAAAAAGGGAAGTTTACTAAAATGACACAAATTAATTGTGTTATTACTAGAATGACTCATATTTTTAGAAAATTATTAGAATATTTTTCTGGTCAAAATTTCTCTTGACCATAGTTATAACAATAAAAAAACATTACCAAAGTATCCTTAACATTAAAATATGTATAGAAACAAAAGTTAAAGTGGTGTCAGACTTTCTTAGAAACGTTAGATTTGTTTCTACGGCAGAGTTAATTGTCCGATTTAAATAGAAAACAGATTTTTAAGAATTAGTCTGTCGTATGAGGTAGCAGATTTGTTATAAATGGTAGATTTTTGTATTCAACTTATTTTTTTATGGGCCGACTTATTTTCTTATGTTCGACTTATTTTTTTACGGCAGAGTTATATATCTGACTTAAAATTGTTGGTAGACTTTTTTTTATGTGGTTGCAGACTTTTTAATTTATATTGTGGCAGATTTATTGACGAAAAAATCTATATTTGTGTCAACCAAACTTAATTTAATGTTCAATTTCGAACCGGTTTATATAAATTTCGTATCGGGTTAATTTTTAGGTTAATTAAGATCAGAATTAGGTAAATGTTCGGTAATTATTGTCATCTCTTTCATTCCTCTTTTTCTTTTTATCAAGTCGTCCTTTTTCATGGCAGATTAATCACTTGTTGCAATACGAGGAATTACCTTATTACCTGCACAAGATTAGAATGGTAAATCCTGGAACTTTGGCTCTACTGGAAGTTGATGCAATAGATTTAAGTATTTATTCCTTGCCTTCAGCGCAAGCATTATCTGGGGAAGGATTACGAAGCGTGCACAACATACCGGTATTTTGAATGCATGAAATGAAATATTTTGTATTTAGTAATAGTTTCAAAGTAAACGTCTGTTCATGGCTGGTGGAGCTAAACATCTGTTCCTACATTTATAGTTTCTTGAACAATCTGTTGTTATCGGGAAAAAAGAGAACAATCTATTGTCAAAGCCACAAATAATGCAGTGAGGTTTTACAGGAATGAGTTTCTTACCATGCAATTAAAAAAAATCTTGCTCTTCTGGCAGTTTTCAACAGTGACAAAGTCAAAATCATAAATGGCATAATGACTTTCTTCAGCAGAGATGCGTGCAGCAAAGTCCTTATATGTAAGAATAGGTTCTTGAATTTGACATGTTGTTGAGTTTGTAACTTTGTATCAGATATTGTTCTCTCTTTCAATTCATATCACATATCTATAAAGTTCAGAGGTACTTATCTGCAGACAATGAATGTGGACAGCAACCAGCTGACTACTTTCTTTTTAATATAATTTTGAGAAAAAGAACATAACAATGGAGGTGTTGCAAGCAAGAAACTAAACTGTCCATGAAAAAGCTTTATAACCTATAAACTTGTTAACATAGAGCGTAAGCTTGTTTTGTTTCTTTGTCTTGGTGGTTCCAAGTTCCACATCTTTCTCCTTGTCAGCTACCTGGATCGTCACCGTCTTCTGGTACGCTAAACCTGAAATCAAAGAAAAAAGATCCAACCGTTTATCACATGTAAACCAACAAAATTCAAAACAAAAGATCCAAACTTTAGAGTGTGTACTACCTAAAGCCAGTAACTTGTGTCCTTAAACACCATTTTATCCAACAGATTAGCAAGAATTTAGAGGAAAATAAAAGAGTTGTGTATTACCAGAGTACTTGTAACAGTTGAGTTTGCAGAGGTTGTTGCTCTCTTTGCTAAATTAAACATTAGCATTGCCTCTTCCGAACTGTTTCATCAAGAAATTGTTGTTTTTCTTCCCAGAAAAGTTGTCCTGGAACTGTTACTATTATCTTGCCAATATCACGTACGTATCTCATCAGACCCTAAGAGGAAACAATTTCAAACAATCTGAAACCAAGTCACTAGTTTATACAGCTTTAAATAAAAAAAAAGAGTAAATGTTAATTATCAAATACAATTAACAGATCTGAAAGTCAGTGAGATGAAACTGAGAATTAGGGTTCCAAAATTTCAACATGCAATCAATTAATCTATGATAACAACAATTCGAATAGCATATATTAAAGACTCACAGATTAGAGTAACTTGTAGTTGAAGCCGGATGTGATTGAGGTGAAAACGATTTCGGGTTTGTCGAGTAGGAAGAGATGAAGGTGAGTTATCGTGGAGGATGGTGGAGACAGTCAAGTCACGCTGGTGACAGAGACGAAGCCGGTTGTGAGGGAAAAGGGACCAACAGAGATGGAGGTGAAGGAGACGACGAGGAGAGCGTTTCGCCGTAGGTGGAGAAACCCGACATAGGTAAAGTGCTTGCTTTTTTTTCTTTCTTATAGTATTAAATATTTTTTTAAATTAGGATAAAATTATTAGTAAAGGCAAAATCGTAAGTTTGCATGCTTCAAGAGTTAATCTAGTAATTTCCAAATTATATGAGTTAGTCTAGTCATTTCATGATTAATTATAGTCATTTTAAGTAATTTCTCAATTAAAAATGGTTAATAGGATATAGCTCGTGGAAGATTTAATCACATCTCTTAATCTCACCTATTAGACACCTATCATTAGAGGTGTCAAAATGGATAATCCAACTCAAACCAATCCATAACCATATGAACCATTTAGTTAATGGTTAATGGATAAACCTAATCCATTTAGTTAATGGTTTGGATCAACCCATATAACTCATTTAAAATAATGGATTAATGGTTTTAATAACTTCACTCACTATTATATAGTATCAATATTACAAATTAATTAAAATAAAGAGAAATTTATATAAATTTTTCAAATAAAAATATCATTAACACTGTCTAAAATAGTATTATGCAAATTTATAAGTAAATTGTTAAAATTAATAAAATTATAAAACATAGTATTTTCATTAAAAAGCAACATCATGTGAACATCTGTATGGAATCATTCTTGTCATTGTCTTTTGTCTTTAATAATAAACTTCCTGTAAAAACACAACAAACATGGAAACAATTCTATTAGACAAAAAAAGAAACAAAGTCAACTTAATCATACATAAAACTCTTGTCCGTTTCATTTCAGAAAGACTAATATAAGAAACATAAAGAATAACTAAACTTATCATGATATATCCAAAACAGAGAAAAGTCAAAACCATTCTAATACATTCACCCCCAATACTTACTACACTTACACATACTCTGACAAAACAAGGAAAAAAGGTTCAGAAACAGAGAAACATCACATGACTAACCTTTGCCTTACTGATACGTATGTGTGATGTTGTTTCTTTGGCTACTTCCAGTTTCTTCTACTTCATTTGGCCTTGAGCGAATAATAACCATCTCACCTTCGCCATTATCTACAATACATTTGTACTGTTAACATACATCTCAATTCACAGCAAACCAATGATGCTAATCAATATACAATATCCTTATACCTTCATCATCAAGCAGGTAGCCATGTATCCAAGAACGTGTACACAATAAAGCCTGAACATTACTAGGAAACAATCTATTTCGATACTTGCTTATAACCTGAGAACCAATACTGAAAGAAGACTCAGAAGCCACAGTAGTTATAGGAATGCTAAGCACATCCATTGCCATATATGTCAAGGCGCCAAAACGATGTCTGTTTTCTTTCCAATACTGTAGAACATTCAAATTAGGATGACTCCTCATATCTAACTTTGGATCCTCCAAATACATATCCAAAGCTGACTTTCCTTCTTCAATATAGTCTGGAACATCATCTAATTCAAACAGATCATGTATCATTTAAAGAGAAGAGATCAAAGATCATTTGAAACTTAAACGACTGATTATATAATCAACAAACATAAGTTAAATAAATCAAACAGAACTTACATCTTGTACATCCAAGTTCCCTCTTCCTCTTTTAGAGACACGAGAGTCTACTCTTGTAGAGCTCACAACAGGAGTCAAAGGATACTTTTTCCTATAGTCTTCAAAAAGCTTAGAAAGCTTATCCATAAGATGTTTAATCTTTTCTTTCGAAGTGAAGGGATCAAGCTCATCATAACAACGCTTCAGGAGTCTAAATTTAATCCTAGGATCAAAGACTGCCCCCATTGCTAGAATAACGCTATACTGCTCCCAATATTTATCGAACTTTTTTCTCATCTTAGATATCATCTCTCTAATGACGCTATCTTCATGGCTCCTGTTCACTTCCAACAAACACTGAATCTTCCAAATATGCCCAAAGTATAAGTTGGATGTATAATAACTTGTCCCAGATATTAGAGTGGTTATACAGTAAAAGGAAATCAAAATTTCGTGGATAATTTTTGCCCTCTTCCATTCTTGACTCGAGGGACAATGCCTATAGCTTTTATCAACCACTTTGAACCTATTTAAGGCACGCTCATACCTCAAAGCTTTCTCAAGCATTAAATAAGTTGAGTTCCATCTATGCTGAACATCCAAAGAGAAGACAGCTTCTTCATCACCTTCTATGCAATCTGAGAGTGCAATCCTTCTAGCTGTTGAAGCTTTGAAATACTTCACAGTATCTCGAATCTTAGACAATGAACCACTAATACCATCTAAAGCATCTTGTACTATCAGGTTTAAGATGTGAGCACAGCACCGCACGTGAAAAAATTCTCCTTTACACAACAGATTATCATCCAAATTTAGCCTATCCTTCAAAATCTCTTGCTTAGAATCGTTAGCTGTGGCATTATCTAATGTCAAAGTGAACACTTTTTCTCAATTCCCCACTCCTTCAAGCATTCATGAACTTTACTAGCTAAAACATCACCAGTGTGTGGAGGAAGCAAATCACAAAATGACAAAATTTTGCTATGCAATACCCACTTCTCGTCTACATAATGTGCAGTCAAGACTATATATCCATCTCCTGAGACTGAAGCAGTCCAACAGTCAGAGGTTAAACATATCCTACTAGGAATATTTTCTAACTCAGACTTTAACTTTTGCTTCTCTTTCTCCCAAGTTTTAACCACGTCGACTGCAGCAGTGTTCCTAGTGTAACACTTATAATCTTGGTTTAAATAACTTAGATAATCCCTAAGTTCCTCATATTCAACAGCAAGGAAAGGAAGGTTATGTCGGATAATGACTCGACTGAATTTTTCCCTAGCAACTTTATCATCAATCTTCCTCTCTTCTCTTTCACCATCTAATCCCTGTGAGCATTTCTCAGCGTGGCGTTTTAAGTTAGAAGTTACACTAGTTCTAAACCACAAATAGTTATTTGGGCACTTCTTACAATAAGCTCTCTCTTGACCATTCTCATCTTTTCCTATTGTAAAGAGGTCCCATCCAGTTGATCTTTTAGTTCTTTTTGAATGAGTGGAACTTACAAGAATATATTGTGATGCACTTGTTGATGATTGTCCACCATTGGGTCCACCAACACCACTTGGAAGACACTCTTCATCATTGTTCATCATTTTTAGACACTGTAACAAAACAAAACAATAAGACAAAATCAAATATCTACATTATAAAAGACCACATGTACACGTTATGCTTCTTTTATTATATATATACAAGTGTTGAATCACAGAGTATGGGAGCTACAACTACAAGAGGAGAGACAGTGACGTTCTTCATATATATACAAGTATTGAAACTTGAGGTTTTGTTGAACCATTAAAACCATCAACAGAAGCTCTACGATACAAAAAAACCCACAACGAAAACAAAATACTCACAACGAATATAACGATCGAGAAGATGGAGATGAGATCGAGCCTCTTAGGTGACGAGATACGACATGTGACGAGATGAGATACGGTAGATGGAGATGAGATCGAGCCCCTTGGATAGGCTATCATGTAGTAATAAATATCTCAATTTTTTTAACATTCCATTAGAAAAAGGTTCCCTTGAAATTAAGGATTTTCTTATACTATTATTTTATTAATTAATTGTGTCCATTCTGGTATTTAACTTTTGTTTCTAATACATACGATATTAATGAACATTATTTGTTTTTTTTCTCAAAAAAAAAAGAATTATTTGTTTGTATATGTTACCAATATTGACGTTAAAAGTTTTTGATAATATAACAAAAAATCAGAAGAGGTAACTTGGAATGTTAGTGCACAGCTGTCTGTGTCTTTTGACTTTATTGTGTATGTCCTTTGCTTATCAATATCTTTCTCGAAATTCCACTTTCAGTCTAATGGCCGATCTATAATTTTAGATTTCCAGTTCATATTTTTTACTTTCACACCTTTCGCTCAAAAACAGAGAGAGCCTGTAAACTTTTCTAAATCTCGATTTGTAGCAACTCTCTCCTTCTTATCTATCTTCTCTCTTTCTCTTCAAGCATCACCATCTCAGTCTGTGTACATAGAAATACATCAGTTTATAAGCTTTAAGAATCAACCCCCAGATTGGTCTGCCAGCAAGAACTTGTGTACCTTTAATGGTGTCACGTGCAGAGATGGCATGGTTTATTTGGTTGATCTCTACTCCAAGCCTCTCAACGTCAGATTTAATGATAGATAATCTGCAAAGAGAAAGTATGGAATGTTTTGTTGGGAGAGATGATTATCATGTCCTTTCTCAGTCTGTATTTATAGTCCTAAAGTTTCATACGTTACCATGAAAAGGTGTATGAGAAATCAATGTGAGGGAGTGGAGAGACTGGTTTAATAATTATTATTGCGATCATTACAACTATTGAATGTAAAGGAAAGGCGTTACTCGCCGTCAATTGTCGAAAGAACAAAAAAAACTAAGCGCGGTGTGGCCTTATCGACTTGAGCACAGACGTAAAGAAAAAAGAAGGCTTAAAAATCTGTGGTTGGGCTTTGTCTAATAAATGTCCATGAGTGGCCCAACCGAAAGCCAAGATAGAAAACTCGAGAAGACATGGCCTGCGTGAGACGAAGAACAAATTAAGGAGAAACAGCGGTGATTGCTTGGTGTCGAGGAATAGAGAAAACCCAAAACGAAAATGGACCAGATGAGTTACATTTTGTAAAGGCCCATAAACACACAGATAAGAAAGAGCGATGAGAGCCCAAATAGAAAGGGTGAGGAGAGCTTTGAAAGCGATGAGAGCCCAAATAGAAAGGGTGAGAAGAGCTTTGAATTCACGTAGTAAAAAGGACACATGTCCAATTTTAAATATAGAAGTGATGAGGTGGCATCATGTGAAGTGACAAAATGCAACTTTATTGTAATAGATATCTTTTATAAATATTCATATTTTAAATCTAAGATATAGTGAAATCATAACAAATTTTTAATTGCAGGATTGAGTTATTAAATCAATTTTATTATTAAAATTGTGCTGATATATTGACATTAATCCGAAAAGGGCTGAGTTCGAATTAGTGACAAATAAATCAAGCAACAAATGTGAATGATTCTTCTTCTAAAATTTCTGCAACACCTTCAAAGTTTTAGTAGGGAAGACGATTAGACGAATACAAACGTAAATAGGAAGATGTTCATATTGAGAGTCTCATTCTATCGTAGGATGCTTTGATTCTCTAGGAAAAACTTCATGTTTCTCATTTCTATCATATTCTCTGCACTCAGTATTCTGTCCTTCCTACATGAACCTACATGAAAAAATGGAAAAAAATATATACAGTAATGTTATGGAACAGTCAATGCGTCAAAAAGCTTGTTATTCAGTTTATGGAAGTTGAAACAGAACCTGGTGAGATTGAGGACTAATGATGAGTTTGTATCTTAGATTTACGATTTTTGTGGCACGTAGCTATGTTATGATAGTTGTTTTTTTTGTCAATAATTCATATTCATTCACTGTTTTTCGTCCAACAAATTTGAAATGGTTAGTAATCCAAATTTGTTTTGTTTTTATGATTTGAAATTATATATAATTGTCAGGGAAATGAATTTAAAATGAATTAGTTTTTAGTTATGATTTAAACATCTTTTTTAGGTTTGTGTGTAAAATAATTGTCAAATTGTCTACTGACTTAAACTTTGTATAGACTATAGTTTTAGAATCTTTTGAGTTTCCATTTATTTTCTTTGCCGGTAAGAACCCACGTATAAACCAGATTTTTATTTAGTTTATCTTAAATTATCTTTGTATATCGAAATTTTTTGGTTTAATTGTTGCATAGAAAATCAAATCTGAGTAGAATTAAGAAAAAAGGAAAATTGTTACCAAAGATGTTATTCCCCATACCAAAGTGATAGATGATAAATCAAGTCAAAGAATGAGCAAAACAACAAACTACTATTGTTTTCATCATCATCCTCCTCAGGTTAGCATCAGCCCTTGCAGTAAGTTTGACAATCACTCAGTCGAGGACGTATGAGTGATTGTCAAACTTACTGCCCAGCCGAGCCGGTGACTGGAACACAACAAAGAGTACCACCAAATGAGTTTCCGAAGTTATAGTATCACAATCCTCAGTCTTAATGGTCGGCTTTGTCTTTTTGGATCCCTTCTTTGCCTTATTTTATAGAACATAACCATCTGAGTCAAACATTTTCGAGGATACCACTCAATCTCCATCAAAAACAACAGTTTTAAGGGTCAATAAGACTTGTTGTAATACGGAACAAAACCTGCAAGTACATGATAAGAGCCAATAAGATCATACATATGGTCTTCTCCAGGATAGGCTCATCGTGATCAGTCATTTGATAATATGTAGAATTGATATCTCATGTTTTTATAGGTTTTTAGTATGTCATTTTAGTTCATATAAGTCATTTTAGGTTGCATTTATATGTTTACAGTGCATACATTTGTCCATTTGCATTTAACAGGGTTTGGAGTACACAATTAAAAGTCTGGGGCGAAAATCAGTGATTAAATCTGCAATTTCGAAAGTTATGGGCCAGATTGAGAACATTCAGAAGACGAGGGGCCAAGGTGTAAAATCTAAAAGTTTTGGGGTCACTTCGTGAATATCTGAAACGTGAAGGCCAAGATGTGCAAATTATCTAAATCCCACCATTGGAGAGAACGAGCTTTCTCGATCTGAAGCTCAGCACGACGGAGATGACGACCGGAGTTGCAGAGGGCGAGTCCGGTGCTGCTGGCCGGAAGACGAACTCAACCACCACCACAAGCCAAGCCTGAGTCGATGAGGATGAAGAAGACCCATGGCAGAGGTGAGATGCGACAGAGGTGAGACGCGACGGAGATGAATACAGACGACGGAGGGGCAGAGTAAGACGGCGGAGGTGGTCCTGTGACCCGAGACAGACGCGACGAACTGCGGCCGAGAAGAGGAAGCTCTGGTCTTGAGACAAAGAAGAACGAATCGGAGCTCAAGCTCGTAGAGGGTCACAGCGGCTTGGCAAAAGTCCTGTGACCCGAGACAGACGCGACGAACTGCGGCCGAGAAGAGGAAGCTCGGGTCTTGAGACAGAGAAGAACGAATCGGAGCTCAAGCTCGTAGAGGTTCACAGCGGCTTGGCAAAACGGGTTAGTGAGGTCGCCGCATCATGAGCGTGTGCTGGAGCGGGTGATTGAAGCGACTTGATGAACCCGCTCGGCAAATTCCACATCGAAGATCAATCACCAGAGCGGCTTGGTGGAGCGGGATGCGAACGTCGCTGTGGAGAAGAAGAGAAATGATTGACCGGTTTATTCCGGTTTGACCCGGTTTAATTCACTAAACCAGCTCGAGTTTGGCATCTCTTATATATAGTTTTAAACCTAAAAACCTGTTTCGATATCTCATTTTTTTCTCCCAATACTTTGTTTCAATCTTGTAAAATTTGAATCTTTAATCAATCGAAGGAATTATTTCATCATCTTATATCTTGTTTCTCTTTTTCATAAACATGATTAGCCTTGAATCTCACATAGATTTAAGGTTTTTTCATGAAGATTAGAGAGTAAACACATTTTGGATTCATGGGTTAAGGTGATTAAGTGTAGATCTAAGGTGTTTTAAGGTAGATATATCTTGTTTCTTGTTAGTAGAGTATTCATAATGCATCTTCTGAGTTGGCCACTCAAAAGTTGATCAATAGACATTTCCCACCCAAAAGGTGTTTGATGAAATGCCTAAGACAACTCTCCTAGGCTTTTAGTTTACTTTACCAAGGACACTTGTTGTTAAAGAAGCTAAAATTGCTAGTAGATTCATTCCTAATGATTGCTTTAATAATATTCAACCAAAGACATTTGATGTTTGAGTTATTTTAGCAAATGAGCATTCATCTAGACATAGAGCTTGCTTAGTGTTGTGTCTAGGCATAAGGTAATAGATTGATTGTGTGTTTGCCACCTTTAGATTGAATCTTGATCACCCCAAAATCAAACCCTAGTCCCATGAATCCATCCTTAGCACTTAATTGAGTTCTTGCACTTGTTTCTTGATTGGATATGAGATCACCTTGTTTATATTTTTAGGAGCTTAGCTTGTCACAAATCATCAATCTCCTGTTTGCTTAGATTAAGAGAGCTTGTGTATTCTTGGTGCATAAGTCTCTAGTTCTCTGTGGTTCGACAACCTTTCTATACTATCATTTGACTTGGGAGCCTTGAAAACTTCCACTACCAAGAATCATGTGGAAAACATCAAGAAATGGAATTGCTTTTCCAGTAACAAAAAGGTAACCTAATTACAAAACTTACTCAGGGGTAATTCTCCAGTGCAATATGCAAGAAATCCGGTACCCCTTCCAGATATTCGTATCAGTTGAAGTTGAAACATAATTTCACCTGCATTGAAAACAAAAAAGATAATCAGGTTGTAGTGTAAGTAATTGCTAACACACCTTCAGCAGTTTTATCTTCGCCTTGTTCTGTTTTTACTTCTTCTAGTGCACCTTCAACTTCAACCACACCATTCATAATCTCACAAAGCTGTTTAATGTGAACAATGCGGTAGAAAAGCAGAAAACCAGGAGGACATATCAAGTTGTATCCTACTACTACGTTGAGAAGAAAGATAACTATTAGTATCAGTTATAAGCATGAGGGATAAGAAAAGAAGAAGAGAATTGGAACCAGAACATAATCACGAACCAAGGAGGAGGATAAGTGGAGCTGTGGACGTAGAGGAGTGTATTCTTGTCCTTCACGTCCCTCAATCTCAATTTTTTTTATTAACTCCAATTGATATATTAAGTAAGAAGCAACAAATAGAAGATCATTTCCATACCTTTATATACAAAGGTTGATACAACTTCTGATAATAAGCTTCTACCGCTGCCTCTCCTTGATTCCATTTCATCATGGTGGTCCTGCAATGCAAAATTTAAAAGGAATAAGTAAAAGACTTGTTGGAGAAAGCGGACACGAGACGCAGCGGAATGTAGCAATCGTGTTTCCCCTGACCTTGTGAGAATCTGAGAGAAAAATACTTCGACGATAGCAGGATATAATATAAGCAATAACTAAATGAGACAAGCACTTTTTACGTGGAAAACCTCCTCGATGTGAGAAGGAAAAACCACGGGACCGTAGTCCACTCAACAATCCACTATATAAATGTATGTGAGTACAACCACGTCCTCCCTGTTCAACAACCTGAACAGAACAGAGACTCAAGCTACAAAGAGCTATCTCCAACACAAGAACAACAACAACAAGAGAGCAACACAAAGCTTCAAAACCAGCAGAAACCAAACGACCTCAGCTCACAAGGATTCCGGCAACCAGAGACTAATCCCACCGTACAAATCCAAGATAAACCAGTCAACAACACCTCTGCTAAATTTCAGCTCAATCAGAGAAGATCTCACCGTCGATTTACCAAACACTGAAGACAGCACTGCTGAAGAACTATGACGACCAGCTTCACTAAAACCCAGACAACAGAAGATCCAACCGTTGAAATCTAAATCCCTTCAGTGAACCTTTAACTCACTGACTGAAGAAGCTTTACAAAAAATATCAGCCTGATCAGGATCCATTTGACCCTCCAAATCTGCCTTGACAAACCTAGAGGAAATTCTGTCTCCCTCCCTATTTTCTCTCTTTTGTCTTTTTGATTTTTGTAAGTCTCTACATAAAAAATTAGGTCAAGAGACTATATATATGTGTCTCACTAATCCTAAGAACCTCCAAGGCCCAATACTAATCTCATGGACTAATACCAATGG
>NC_027749.1:26091568-26091863 GCF_000695525.1 Brassica oleracea var. oleracea | reverse complement strand
CCTTACGAGCTTCCTTTCAACGGGATCATAAAATCTGTACCCGAACTCATCCTGACCATAACCGATGAACACACACTGCCGTGACTTTATCTCAAGCTTCGATCTCTCATCGTTGGGAATATGAACAAATGCCTTACACCCAAAGACCCTCAAGTGACTGTAAGAGATATTCTTACCAGTCCAAACCCTCTCTGGAATATAACCATCCAATGGAGCACTCGGTGACAAATTCAGTACATGAACCACCGTGTTCAAAGCTTCTCCCCAGAAAGTCATCGATAAGCCTGACTGTGAG
>NC_027749.1:26088033-26091164 GCF_000695525.1 Brassica oleracea var. oleracea | reverse complement strand
GTCTTCCTAGCATATAACTGCTCCAGCTTCTTCCACAAAGAACGAGCATCCGTCTCAGTCTCAATATGATGCAACACATTATCATCTACCCACTGCCTTATCAACCCACACACTTTGCGATGCGGCAGCTTCCACTCTTCATCCGTCTTCTTCTCAGGTTTCTTCTCCTCGAAGACTGGAGCATGGAATTCTTTAACAGAGAGCAAATCCTCCATCTTGCCCTTCCATAGATGATAGTTAGCACCATTCAAGCTTATCATCCTGCTCGTATTTTCCATCATTCTCACAATCAACAATAACCTGAAGTTATCAAACCCAAAGCTCTAAAACCAGAAGCTCTGATACCACTTTGTTGGGGAAAGCGGACACGAGGCGCAGTGGAATGTAGCAATTGTGTTTCCCCTGACCTTGTGAGAATCTGAGAGAAAAATACTTCGACGATAGCAGGATAAAATATAAGAAATAACTAAATGAGACAAGCACTTTTTACGTGGAAAACCTCCTCGATGTGAGAAGGAAAAACCACGGGACCGTAGTCCACTCAACAATCCACTATATAAATGTATGTGAGTACAACCACGTCCTCCCTGTTCAACAACCTGAACAGAACAGAGACTCAAGCTACAAAGAGCTATCTCCAACACAAGAACAACAACAACAAGAGAGCAACACAAAGCTTCAAAACCAGCAGAAAACAAACTACCTCAGCTCACAAGGATTCCGGCAACCAGAGACTAATCTCACCGTACAAATCCAAGATACCAGTCAACAACACCTCTGCCAAATTTAAGCTCAATCAGAGAAGATCTCACCATCGGATTTACCAAACACTCAAGACAGCACTGCTGAAGAACTGTGACGACCAGCTTCCGTAAAACCCAGACAACAGAAGATCCAACCGTTGAAATCTAAATCCCTTCAGTGAACCTTTAACTCACTGACTGAAGAAGCTTCCCACAAAATATCAGCCCGATCAGGATCCGTTTGACCCTCCAAATCTGCCTTGACAAACCCAGACGAAATTCTGCGTCTTTCCCTCTTTTCTCTTTTTTGTCTTTTTGATTCTTGTAAGTCTCTACATAAAAAATTAGGTCAAGAGACTATATATATGTGTCTCACTAACCCTAAGAACCTCCAAGGCCCAATACTAATCTCATGGACTAATACCAATGGCCCAACTTCCAAGTTTGGTTATCACCAACCAAACCCAATGGGTTTCCTCCATCTAGAAGAAACCCAACAAGACTATGTACATATTCATCTAACTGGAAGATTGTCTGTCTCCCCTGGATCTCTCTTAGAATCTCTACACGGTCCATGACTGTCGGATTCAAGTTTTCTCAAGGACATCCGAGTGTTGTGAAGCAAAATTCTGCAAATTGTTCTCCACAAACCAGCACAATCAGCAAAGCACATAAAGCATAACAATCAAATAAAGATCCAGAAACCAAAGTCCTTTGCGGTTGTCTGTTGTGTGTGAATCGACTTTAGAGACCACAAACTTTATAAATCTTAAAACGGGAGGAAAATACTAAAGGAGTACTTGTTCACCAATGATTAGACGCTCAAGTTCGACGAACATCCCAGCTTCAGCTGGATTACAGGCTTCTAACATAAGGATGATGGCCTCACAATCTGGTGACGATATATTCCTCCAATGTGATTATCAGAAACTAATTGTGCAGAAAACCAGAGAGGGAACCTTGCTGAGAAGATTTGACGATTTCATCAATTGATTGGCGTTTGATTTTAACTTACTGAAAGGTTTGAGGATGGGTCTCTTCAACTGAAAGGACTTGTAAGAGTCGGTCATTATATGTTATAAAGCTCAGAAAATGTATTAGATGAGAATTCAATTGCAAGGGAGATGAAAAGATATAATGGAACGGTTGATGTTCAGTTTTTCCTAGCCAGGTCTTTGGAAATTGGAGGAAGAAGGAGGCTCTTAGATTGTTGGCCAATTTTTTTTTTTTTTTTGCCGAAAATATTACGTGGATGTTCAGTTAGATGACATGCCTAAAAATGCTGAGATGGCACGTTCTAATAGGTTTGAATTAATTTGCAAACGTAGACTGTTTATCCGAGACTCTTATTCCATTTATATTACTTGTTTGACATATATAGATAAATAGATAGATAGATATATAGATATATTAACAAAAAAAATAGATAGATAAATATTTTTACTGAGCAACCGCCCTGACCAATTAGGAATGAACATTTAAGATTGTTAGATAGTTATTACAACATTGGCTATGTCATCTCAAGTAACATAGGCTTTACGCTTTGAATTTTTTACTAGATCATTCTCTTCTTTCTTATTTGCGTTTGTGTCCGTCTCATCCCAGACTACCTCCAGTTACTATTTTCAGTCAGAAAAGGATCGTATAGTAAGAGACATTGACTTCTCAACCTAGAACTAGGGCTGTTCAATCTGGTTTAACCAAACCAATTAAAAACCGAACCAAGCCGAAATAGAAAGGTGATTTGAATTTGGTAATGCCGAATATTCAGAATTTGGTAATACCGAATATAACAAATGGATGTTGTTTTTAAAAATATAGTTTGGTATATAAACCTATCAAACCGAATAAACCAATCAATTAAAATATGGTAGCATAATTATATGTAGATCATATAATATAATTAACAATATATACATAAAATTTATTTTATAGATATGATCTTCATACTTAAAATTTTGATTTTAGTAATTTAATACTTTATTTTAAATTAAAATTAATTTATTTTAAATTTTTATCAAATTAAACATAAAATAATTTTTTACTTTTGTTGACAAATTATGTGTGCTAATATTTAGTTATTTAATAATATTATGGATTACTAATTTTTCTCATTTTTATTCTATAAAAACTATTATTATTATTAACTTAATATTTTTACTAATCGTTTTAAATAGTAAAAGAAAAAAAGAAAACATATTCTATTTAAAAACTGAAATATCTTCATGTTATAAAGCTGATATCTAATCATATAAAGTAAAATTCACAAAATCTTATAAAAGATAAATATATTTATGATTTTTTGGTATAAAACTGAATAAACCGAAAACCGACGGTATCTAAACACTACAAGAAAACATCAAGGATTCTGAGGGAAAAAATCGTCGG
>NC_027749.1:26086515-26087933 GCF_000695525.1 Brassica oleracea var. oleracea | reverse complement strand
GGTATATTCCGAGGATTTCATTTTCCGTCGGAATTTCCGTCAGAATATCGCTGTTTTCTTGTAGTGAAACCAAACCAAACCAAATTTGATATGGTTATAACATGGTACCTGTTTCTTATAAACTGAATTACCAAAAAACTGAAAAAACCAAACGGAAACGAAGGATTGGACACCCCTACCTAGGACTCTCGTTTATTAACTCTTTGCTAAAAGCCTAAAAGCCATGCATACGTATACTTTTTTTTTTTGAACTGGATGCATAAGGATACTTGTTTTTTTTTGTTACTACTGAAAACAGATATATAAGGGAAAAATCGCGACGTTGTTCAAAAAAGGAAAAAGAGCATATGAAAAACTAACAAAGAACCAACGTGAGTTCTTCTGTATCTGTATGATTGGACTTTACGATTCAACATATAGATAAATATTAGATGCTTAATTTTTAATTGATTTCACCTAATTTCTCCAATAATAATAATAATTTCATTATCCAAGTAAAGATTACTTGATTTTTTATAACGAGAATTATCAAATAAAAAAATGCAACGCTGCTCAAAAAAGGAAAAAATGCATTAAAAAGCCAAACCGTCATATAAATAAATTTATAGTTAAGGATTTTGCCATGGAAATTCATTTATAAAACCAATTCATGATAGGAAATGGACGTACACTCCTGTTAGAAATCAGTTAAGGATTTACATCTCTTAATAAACAACTCTTAACACACACTTTTCTTCTCAAACAAAGAAGAGAAGCCAACGAGCGTTTTTATGGATTTCGATCTCAACATGCCACTACAAGAAAACATAAGTTTAACGAGGACGGTTTTTCTCGTGAGTTCGTCGTAAAAGAACCTTTACGAGGAATTAGCGAGGAAACACGTTTTGTCGTTACTCGTTCGTCGTAACACATATTTCCTCGCTAATTCGTTGTAACTTAGCGAGGAAAATGTTTCGTCGTAAAGACGAAGTACATCATTTCGTCGTAAAGACCACGTAAATATTCCACGTAAGGAGTTCGCCAAATTTCATCGTAAATACCTCGAAAAGAGTTTCTTGTAAATATGTCGAAAGTTTTTCCTCGTAAAATACACGTAACTACCACGAAAGTATTTCCTCGTAAAATACTCGTTTATCTTTCCTCGTCATTTCCTCGTAAAAGATTCCTCGTAAAATACTCGTTTATCTTTTCTCGTCATTTCCTCGTAAAGTTTCCACGTAAATAGGTCGTAAATTAGCTACGAATTTATTTCATTTTTTTATTTTACAGAATTTAAAAATATAATTAAAAAAATAATTAAAATTATTTAATTTATTAATAAAATTATAATTTAAAATAAAAATCAATACGAAAATATTTTATATATAAATAAGTTTTGAATTTATAATACAACAACCGGAAAAAAAGAACTAAGGGTC
>NC_027749.1:26056737-26085254 GCF_000695525.1 Brassica oleracea var. oleracea | reverse complement strand
GGAGGAGGCATCGTCGGAGGAGCCATCGGAGGAGGCACAGGAGGAAACGATGGTGCACTAGAAGAAGGCGACCGAGAGACTCTCTGAGAAGGTTGAGTCTCGGGGACAGTCTCCGGACCCGAAGAACCGGGAGCTTAAGAAGAACCGGGAGCTGAAGAAGACGACGGGTCTAAACGACTACCAGGCTCACCGAACATCTGTCTGTAATGGGGAGTAAGTCTGTTCTTTCGAATCGTCTTGAAAAATAATTTAATATTTAAAATTAACATCAACAGTATAATTCCCTATATTATCCACCTAATCAACACTAATTAACATAAAACCCGTAAACCTATCTAAATTCCCTATATTAACCACCTAATCTATCCTAAACTAATCGAAATTAGAGAGGAGTTTGAGAGACTTACCATTGCTACGAAATAGAAAGGAAGTGGAGAGGAAGTGGAGAGGAAAGAAAGAGTGAGCGCTCGGGAGTATATATAAGATTACTTATCCTCGTTATTTCCTCATAAAGTTACGAGGAATTACAAAGGCCCGTGTTTAGCTTTACGAGGAATTACAAAGGCTCGTGTTTTATTGTACGAGGAAGTAGCAAGGAATTACAAAGGCCCACGTTTATGTTTACGAGTTTTTTACGACGATTAATCTTACGTGGAATTTACGAGTCAACCATTTACGAGGAATTAGCGAGCCCCGCTTTTCTATAAATACCCGCAACTTTCCTTCTCAAACCACACACAAACTCACAAATCACACACAAACTAACAAATCACACCCTATCTCAAATCACACAACTCAGCAAAATGATTTTCAAATTAGAAATATTTGAAAAAAAAGGAAGATAAGAAAGATATTGGAACACATGTGGGCTAGACTTACGTAAGTCTCACCACACGTGATTCCAGTATCTTTCTCCTCTTCTCTTCTTTTTTTTTCTAGTTTTTATTCTACGAGGAATTAGCAAGGCCAGCTTTTTTTTTTGGGTTATGTGGTATTTACGACGATTTGCGCTTACGTGGAAATAACGAGCCCTGCTTTTTTTTTCGTCGTTATTTTCACGTTGGTTTACGAGTGCTGTACGACGATTTCTGCTTACGTGGAATTAACGAGCCCCGCGTTCTTTATTTTTATATTTCGTCGTAATTTTCACGTTTATTTACGAGGAATTAACGAGTATTATGTTTAAATCCCTAAAATCCAAAACTCCAAACCCCATCTTTCTTATCTTCTACTTTATATATTCCAAACCCCCAACCATCTACCCTTTAAACTCAATATATTCTTTCACCTCAATCTATTCTTTCCATTCCAAACCCCATTCCTTAACTTATTATCTCAATGTCTTATTTATAAAACAAACTCCCACATTACCTTACACAAAATCAAATACATCAATCCGATACATCGACATTTTCGTCATCACTAGAAACATCATCATTTTCATTAAACAGCTTCCTCTGTGGCATCGTCGGTAAGATCCTCGTACTCGTGATTATGCGGATCAATGAGAAGGATGTCATCAATTTCTTGTTCAGGTTCCTCGACTTCATTTATCTGTTCTTCTTGCAAAGGTGGTTCTTCTCCACTGATGATTCGTCCTCGAGGTGTAACTTTGATTACGGCTAACCAATTTATACCTGAATCTCTCATCCGAGGGTATGGAAGGAAGCTAACTTGGTCTGCTTGTGAAGCTAAGATGAAAGGCTCGAATTTGTTGTACCTTCTTCCACCGTTGATAGTAACTACACCGAATTTGTTAAACTGAACACCTCTGTTGACGACGGGGTCGAACCATTCACATTTGAAGAGGACGCATTTCAGCTTCAGTATCCCTGGAAATTCGACTTCAATAATCTCCGTCAAGATCCCGTAGAAATCTGTTTCCCCTTTCACACATATTCCATAGTTACTGGTCGCCCGCTGTCTACCATAGTCATATGTATGAAAAGTATAGTCTCGTGTGAAATACATCTGTGATGTGGTGACCTTTACAAGTGGAGATTGAATTACTTCGTGTAACCACTTAGGATAATCTGCATCGTCGTCGTCATAATCAACCTGCAAAAATAAAGAGAATGTTAATGAAATACAGATAATGTATGAAATTTTTTTTAGTTAATACCTGATTCCGCAACCACTTAATGAAGTGTTGATCTTTCCTTTTGTCTACGTCACTTGTGGATATACCAGGAAATGTTTCTTCGACTTGAGAAACAAATAGGCTGTAAAATCACATTTTATAGGAATGAATCTCTCGCAATTATACAATTAATTATACTTATATGTGTTTCGAAGTGTCAATATATGTTACCTTTCAAAATAACGCATCAATGGATCTTCGCAATTGAGTAGAATATAGGTGTGTGCACTATGAGCGTCTTGTTCACTCGACCACCAAACCTCTTTAGACTTTCCACCGAGTCGCCCAATCTGGCTAAAGATGTCTGGAACACCAGCAACTGCATATGTTGGCGCAACACCACCATCATCATATCTTCTTGGAGCTCTTCTCCGTGTACGTACTTTTGACGCAAAGTAGTACGATGTGAAGTGAGAAACTTCTTCCGTCAAACTTCCAGCAATTATAGAACCTTCAACTTTGGCGAGGTTCTTTGCTTTTCCCTTCAAATATTTCATGGCTCGCTCATACTGATACATCCATCCGTAATGTACAGGTGCACGAAGCAATGCCTCATATGGGAGGTGGACAGCTAGATGCTCCATGACGTCAAAAAATCCGGGAGGAAATATCTTCTCCAAGTTGCACAATAAGATGGGAATGTTCTCCTGAAGCTGTTCCACGACTTCTTCTTTAAGAGTGTGTGCGCTCAGATCCCTGAAAAATGTTCCAATGCCTTTTATATTCGAAAAAAAATTAAACACATTGTTAGTCATATATTATTTTGTAAATTATTGTGATATAATACACTACGTACCTGCAAGTGCTTCATGTACGTTTGTTGGAAGTAGCTCCGCAAATGCAAAGGGCAGTAGTCGTTGCATAAATACATGACAATCATGACTCTTCATCCCGGAGAACTTTTGACCCTTTTCAACACATCTAGAGAGATTCGAAACATACCCATCGGGGAACTTCACTTCTGATGCCACCCAGTTGAACAACACCGACTTTTTTTCTGAAGATAATCTGAATATCGGAACGGGAACTTGTCCATTGCTTTTAATATGTAACTCGCTTCTTGAGCAAATATCCGGCAAGTCCAACCTCGATTTTATGTTGTCTTTTGTCTTCCCTGGGACATTCAATATTGTATTCATGATGTTCTCAAAGAAATTCTTCTCTATATGCATCACATCGAGGTTGTGGCGCAGAAGAAGATCCTTCCAATATGGCAACTCCCAAAATATACTCTTCTTGTGCCAGTTGTGATGAACACCGTAAGAATCTGGCATATTACGAGGGACATGCCAATTACCACCCCAACGAACTGTTTCGTTAGCTCCGTAGTAGTCGATTTGCGCTTCAATTTGTTCTCCAGTTAGATATGGAGGAGGAGTGTCTCTCACAACCCTTTTGTGCCTAAACAAATTCTTGTTTCTTCGGTAAGGATGGCCAATGTGAAGAAATCGACGGTGACAATCAAACCAACTTGTCTTCCTACCATTCTTCAGTTGAAACGCATCTGTCGTTCCATTACAATATGGACAAGCTAATCTCCCATGTGTAGTCCATCCAGACAACATCCCATAGGCAGGGAAATCACTTATGGTCCACAAAAGCATCGCTCGCATCGTAAAATTCGTCTTCGTTGAACAGTCATACGTCCTCACCCCTGTTGACCACAAATCCTTCAACTCTTTTATCAGTGGTTGTAGGAAAACATCCAGGGACCTTTTTGGATGGTTTGGACCAGGTATTAATATGGTCAAGAATAGTAACTCCCGTTGCATGCACATCTCCGGTGGCAGGTTGTATGGAGTAAGAAAGACTGGCCACAATGAATATTGTCTCCCTGACATTCCGAACGGACTAAATCCATCTGTGCATAATCCGAGGTACACATTCCGGCTATTGCTAGCGAAATTCGGATGTACTTTGTTAAAATGTTTCCAGGCTCTTGCATCTGATGGATGAGCCATCTCACCATCCGTCTGAGTATGTTCGGCATGCCATCTCATCTTTCCAGCAGTCTGCTCTGATTGATACAATCTTTTCAATCTGTCTGTAATTGGTAGGTACCACATCCTTTGGTACGGTACCCTATTACGTCCCCGTTCTTGTGGCTTGAATTGTGGCTTCTTGCAGAATCAACATTCTTCTAACTTCTCATCATCCATCTCCCCAATAGATCATGCAGTTGTTGATGCAAACATCTATTATCTCCGAAGGCAACCCAAGACTATAAATCAGTTTCTGAATCTCATAATAAGAATCAGCAGACACATTGTCTTCCGGCAAGTACTCTTTAAACAAGTCCGCCCATTCGTTCATGCAACTTTCAGATAGATTGTGATCAGTTTTACTATTCATCATTTTAGCAGCCAACGACAAATTAGAGAAACCTTCTCTACAACCACTGTAAAGTGGTTGATTTACCGCGTTTAACATTTCGTAAAACTTTTTTGCATCTATATTAGGTTCTTCGTCTTCATCATGAGCTACGAATGCATCAGCTACCATATCATGAACCCTATCATAATCTACCATCTCCTCCTGATGGTAACTATGTTCATTATGCAAATGATGATCAACCGGTTCTTCCTGAAAATTGCTATTACTACTACTAGCTTCATTCTGATCATAATTATAACTTTCTCCATGTTGAAACCGGATATAGTAATTTGGCTTGAAACCTCTATTTATTAAATGCTTCCAAACATTTGTACGGTTTGCCAATTTCGAATTGATTCATTTCCGACAAGGACATAACATCTTACCACTTTCTTGGGCGAGCGGTGTTGAATCTCCTTGATGCATAAATGTCTCCAGCCCCGCAAGGTATTCTTTCGTCACTCTCCCGTTAGCATCTCTATGCATATACATCCACTTCCGCAACTCGAAAATATTCCCGGAGCCAGCCATTTTTTTTCTTTCACGTTTTTTTTTGTTTATGTGTTTAAAATGATGTTCAAACGTTCCTATTTATAGAAATTTTCGAATCTGGTAGTTGTAATTTTCCTACGAATTTACGACGAAAATTAGTTAGGTGGCCGAAAAAAAACATGTGACAAACAA
This sequence comes from Brassica oleracea var. oleracea, assembly GCF_000695525.1. Lineage (NCBI taxonomy): Eukaryota > Viridiplantae > Streptophyta > Magnoliopsida > Brassicales > Brassicaceae > Brassica > Brassica oleracea. The sequence continues at coordinate 26,080,057 of NC_027749.1, read as the reverse complement.
AGTTGGTGGATTCAAAATTTCGTCGCTAAGTAGATGTTCGTAAAGACTACGCTAAGTTTACGTGGAATGTACGAGGAAATACGATTTCCTCGTAAAAGCCACGTGACTTTACATCGATTTTACGATGAAACTGTTTCGTCGTTACTTTACGGGGAAATAATGCTGATTCTATTTTTCCGCGTAATTTTCTCGTAAAGTCGACGTAAATTAACGAGGAAAAATATCTGCAACTGATGTCGGTAGTCAAAGCCGACTTATGCTGCAAAGAAGCGACGCCGAGAACCACATCTTGAGTCATCTATCTGAAGATAACAATATAGCAATCCAAGCAGGCGAAGGAGTCAGGATTAGAGTGTGCGACCGCAACTCAGACACTGAGCATTTGCTTGTTCTAAAGAGAATGATAAAAACAACAGGAAGCTATGTTTTAAACGGCGGATGGATTAGAGAGTTTGTCAATAGGAGAGGTTGGAAGGAAGGACAAAAGATTGGACTCTTCTATAATAGCCATAAAAACAGTCTCGATGTTTATATGCTTCATCCTCCTCCTGCAGATAAAAACAATCCTAACTAGGTGGAAAGATCTTCTTCTCTTCTGAGGACCTACCTAATATACATCTAGATTGTCTTTGTTTTTGTTTTTTTTTTTCCAGAGTTTTTTTAGTAAAGCCTAGACATGACTATGTTTGTCTACCCAAAACGTTAATAACTTATTCATGGTACAATTCGAACTTAGAATTCGTGTCTTTCTTTTGTTATCCCACCCCTTTTTATCAACTTTTAGTTATTCGTTAAAGCTTCCAATAGGTCAAACTAAAACTTAATCCCTTTTCTAATCCTTCAGTCACCGAATTTTTATCTCTTACGTTTTCGATTCATTCTTTGAGTTTTTATGTTTTTGGTATTTTGATTTCTATCTATATTATGTAAGTCAAAGAACACGTTTTTTGTGTTGGCCGGTGATGGACGGTGAACTTGGACGGTGAAGGAGGTGGTTTTGTCAACAATTATGGCCACCTACTCCTCAAGCCCTTCCTATAAATATGCAAGCTTCTGGTTTCTGAAATCCATCCCAAAACAAGAAAACAGAGAGAAAGAACGAGAGAGGAGAGGAGAAGAAAAAAGAAGAAGAAAAAAAAAAAAAAAGTTTTTTTTTTCACAAAAATTCTTCTTTAAGAAATTACTAGTAATTTCTGAGTGTATTTGGGATCGGGGTGTGAATTTTGAGCTTGTAAAAATTCTCTGGTTAATAATAAAAGATCTGTAGCAGGTCCGGAGACGTAGGCATCATTGGCCGAACTCCGTTAACAATTTGGTGTGTGTGCTTCTTTCCCGCTCCCATAAATTCTGGCTTTCCGCAAAATTTGACCGCGTATTTCCTAACATATTATTCCCGTTTAGGGTTTTAGGTTGTTTTGGTTTGCATTTTGCTTTTAGCTTGTTCATCGTGGCTTCACAAAGCTAATAACGAACACAATTGACAAATATTTTTTTTTTAATTATGAGAAGTGTTATAGTATCATAAAAACTTTTAGAAGTCCACCTACTAATATACATATATATGTATGAACATCTAGTTATTTACCTTAGACTCAAATATCATTGTATTGTTAATGTTTCGCTAAAGTTATCTCTACTGTTTCTGTGTGGACAAGACCAATAGTTTTCTTTTTCTTTTTTTTCATATGTCAAAATTTCTTGTATATGATCTACTGGTTTCAAACCAATTTTAGTAAAATGATTTTTTGTATTGGCCGCTTATTAGATCATACAAATCTTTAACAAGAATATACATATGGATATACAATATAAGTAGATGAGTGGGTTTTACTTAATAACTCTGTTGTGATCTCATTGACAAGGATTTTAATGTTATTCTGGCCAATAACATTGTCAATATTTTATGAATTTGATGCTTTATCATGGATTTTGGTGCAGGTTATATGCACAATGGAGTTTGATCAGTCATTCTTAATACGTTACATATACATGAGATAATACTTGAAACAGAAGGGCCTAGAGAATCAGGGAGATTTGTCATTTTTCTTCAATAATCTTAGGAATTTATTTTCTATATATAATGAGTCTCTGTAATTGCAAATGCTTATGCATAAGAAAAGAAGCTATCAGTAGAGTAATCTCCTGGAGAGTTCGAGACTCTTACTCTAGTACCATCCAAGATAGTGGCTTATGATGCTGCGTAGGCCTGAGCGTTCGGTTCCGGTTCGGTTCTTTCTGTTTTCGGTTTTTCGGTTATAGGGATATAGGAACCGTTCGGTTATCAATGAAATCCGGTTCGGGTCCGGTTCGGCTTTTTTCGGTTTCGGGTCGGTTCCGATAACAATTAAAGAACCGACTAATATCCGATAAATTTGTGGTTCCAATTCAGTTACGGTTCGGTTCCGGTTTTTTGGGTTAATTTTGGATAATTCAGGGTAAAAAACAATTTGTTGGAGATTTTTCGGATATAAATCGGGTAATTCAGATAATTTTTAATATTTTAGATAAAAACTATTCGGGTAATTCGGTTCTTTGGGATAATTTGGATAATTTAAAATACTCTAGATAAAAAAAATATTAGAGTATTTCGATTTTTTTTTGGATAGTTCGGTATATAAGTAGCAAGTTTTGAATATTTAGTATGTTCAATACTAAATATAATGAATATTTTTAGGTTTATAAATTTTATTTCAGATATTCGGGTACCCATTCGGTTCTCGGTTCGGTTCCGGTTCGGTTTCGGTTTTTCGGTTATAGAAATATAGGAACCGTTAGGTTATTTTTGAATTTTGGTTCGGTTTCGGATTCGGTTTTTTCGGTTCGGTTCTGGTTCGGTTTTTGATTTTTATGCCCATGCCTAATGTTGCGGTAGCCAAATTATCGTTAAGATAGTTAGCAGTAAAAACTAAATAAAAGACTTTTCACATTAGAAAACTTTATAGCATAGAGTTGATAGTTGCAAGCAAATAGAAACAATAATCTGCAAAGTCTCCTCTGGTTTTGAGATGAAGAAACTACACAAACCCGAGAAGAAGAAAAACTGGAGCTTAGCAGAGATACTCCATGGTGTGTTTCTATTTCTGCAGCTGTATTCTCTTGTCCCTGATAGGCAGATCAAGCGGCTTCTGTGCCTCATGAGGATGGTCTGGGCCTTTGTACACCTTCAGGTGATTGAACAAAGCTCTCCCAAGCCGTCCCTTTGGAAGCATTCCACGAACAGCATGCTCAATGATCCTTTCCGGGATTCTCTGCTGCAACTGATCAAAGGTTTCTACTGTCATACCACCAGGTCGTCCTGAATGCCTCCTGTACAGCTTTTGGTTCCTTTTCTTTCCAGACACAGCCACTTTCTCAGCATTCACCACAATGACAAAGGCTCCCATGTCGACACTGGGAGTGTAGGAGGCAAGGTTCTTCCCACGGATGTGATTAGCAATGGTTGATGCTAACCTTCCGAGAATCTTGTCGGTTGCATCGACCACATACCAGGGCTTGTCCGTGTTCACATGGTCTGAAGCCTTTGGGTACCATGTTGTGTTCCAGATGTCCTATAAACCAAAAAGTACAGATTCAACCCAAAGTCTATAACTTCAACAGAACCGAACCTCAAACACAATGTAAATATTTTATCAAAAAAAGAAGAAGTAAATAAATAAAGGTTCACACTTTACCAATCAAGAAGAAGAAGAAGAAGAAGAAAAATCAAACTTTCAAATCCATTTGAGTCACTAAACAAGAAGATACGCACATATACTTATACATATGTAGCCAGAGTCAAAAGGCAAAGTCTATAGCTTCAACATAACCCATTCTTAAACACAATGTGAAGAAAGTAAAGGCTCACACTTTACGAATCAAGAAGAAGAAAAAAAAAAGCAAACTTTCTAATCTGTTTAACTATCTGATGCACATATACTTATACAAAACAATGATTAAGAGATGTGAATAACAAAAGCGTTGAAGCTAAAGAAAGAACGAGCTAGATAGAGAAAAAAAAGATCGTTACAGGGCCATTTGCTTCCTCTTCGTCGAACATCCACCGTTGGTTTGCAGGAACGAGAGAAGTAGTAATTGCCTGGTCGGCTTCGCACTTCACCTGCACTCCCCTCTTCGTGTTCGCGTTAGTGGCGTTTCGAACCGGCGGCTTTGAGATAGCATTTAGAGAGAAGCCTACGAACGAAGACCTTCTGTTACATCCGGAGGTTTTCACCGAAGAAGAAGAAGGGAGTATAACTGCCGAAGACGAACAGAGAATCGCCATTGTTGTTCTTCTGTGCTCTTTCGATGTATTGGATAAGGTTGTGTTCTTTCTTCAGACAATAACAGTGGTGGCAATAAGTGTAAATAAGATAATTTATAGGACGATAAAGGTAATATAGAACGGGTTCAGGATCCGACTCGTTTGGAGCTCCGAATCTTGCCCAAAACGACTGTGATGTAAGCGAGACGAAAACAAGACCGTTAAGTTGAGAGAGTCAGGGAAGACCAAGGTACATCTGCGTTGCTTCTACGATAAACTGTGGTCCAGAACAATGAACCATGGGCCGTAACATCCAACACACAGCTGACATTACCACACGCGTGTACGTCAATCGCTTGTTCTCTATCTGAAACTCAAAGCAACACTCACAGTGACAGTCTCGCACTAACATAAATAAACTGCGATTATGCTTTTAAACTTTATCGTTACGGATCAGTAAATCATCTCTCAAGAACTGGGTGGTAAGTAAGTTTGGACGATGAACCTACAATCTTTAAAATAGGCATGCGGGTTCGGGTTGTTTGGTTTGGGTATTTCTGTTTTCAGGTGGTGCAGTTTGACATAAATCTTACCATTTAGCCCAAATAAGGTTTGGTTCGGTATTCGGTTAAGTTAATTTTTCTAAAATCCTACCAAAGTTTTTGATTTCCCTTAAACTTCGGTTTAATTTTAAAAAAATTAAAGATAAATATGGTTAGTTCAGTTATTTCGGTTAGTTCGGTTCATGTTTTGGTATGGTCTGGCTATAATTTTTTTTTTTTGAAGAAAATTGTTGCTGAACCGAACTGAAAACCTATTTTTATTAAAAACCAACAAAATCAAGCCGAACTTCCAACCAAACTAACTAAAAATTCGGTTTAGTTCGGCGGGGTCGGTTCTGCTCAAAATCCCATGCCTGCTTTAACATATTAAGTGAAACATTGTTCACGGGTGAATGCTTTCAGAGAGAGAAGAGCTCTTGCATTGACCCTCAACGACACAAAAACAGCAGTGAACATGCTTCACAAAATGGTGAACATCGTAGTTGGGATCATCATACTCCTTGTTTGGCTTATCATACTTGGAATCACTTCCACCAAGTTCCTAGTGGTCATGAGCTCGCAAGTTGTGGTTGTTGCTTTCATATTTGGAAACATGTTCAACACAGTATTTGAATCTATCATCTACTTGTTTGTGATACACCCCTTTGATGTTGGTGATAGATGTGAAATAGATGGAATCCAGGTAAGTTAAACTTGTCAATGTTCAAGAAATAGCTAGGCGGTAGCTAGGTATTTTATATAAGATTATTGATTAGGTGTACACTTAGATTTATTTTTTAAGCCCATTGACCCTTTTTGAAAAAAATCGTCAAGAAAAATCATTTTTGTTTAGCTCCGGTTTGCTAATTAATCGCTGCATAGACCAATTTTTAGAACATTGATTTTTGATATTGTAATGTTAGAAGAAAACTCTTATTGTTGTTCCTTTGTGTGTTTCTCTAGATGGTTGTGGAAGAGATGAACATATTAACAACTGTGTTCTTGAGATTTGATAACCAGAAAGTTCTGTACCCTGACAGTCGCCTCTGGACTAAATCCATTGGAAACTATTACCGGAGTCCAGACATGGGAGATGGAATTGAATTCTCTATCCACATTACTACTCCAGCTGAGAAAATCATCCTCATGAAGCAGAGAATCACAAAGTACATCGTGCATATATCACAAGCCTTATACATGGATATTTATATACTTATGACATGCATTCTCTGTGATAGTTACATTGAAGGGAAGAAAAATCACTGGTATCCAGCGCCAATGATAGTATTCAAAGACATGGAGTCATTGAACAGTGCGAGTAGAGCTATCAATTGGTCGGGCCGTCCGTGGACTTGCCTTGTCCAAACTTATATGGGTGGTCTATGGTCATGCCCAAATGGCACATGGTTCAGTTGGACCAAAAACCAAATTAGTCATGGGCATATTGGTCTTAGACCAAATGGGCATTGGGCTAGCCCAATATACTTAATATCTAGGGTTTTTAATTTGGGGGAAAAATTAGAATTGGGGAAATTTTTGAGATCATGATTTCTCGATCTCTTGCAACGGTGAAGCGAGGGTGAAGGCTTCACCGTGAAGCGACGACAACGACTCAACGAGGGTTCATCGACGATGACAACAAGGGTTCATCGAGGGTGAAGCGAGGGTGCAGCGACGATGACAAGAGGGTGAAGCTATGACGACGATTGAAGGTGAAGCTATGACGACGATCTCTCTGTCTCTCAGGCTCTCTCTGTCTCCGACGATCTCTCTCTCCGGCGATCTCTCTGTCTCTCAGGCTCTCTCTCTCTCCGACCACTTTGCTCTCTCAGGCTCCATCTCCCCGGCGATCATTCTGTCTCTCAGGCTCTCTCTCTCTCCGGCGATCTCTCTCTCAAGCTCCATCTCTCCGGCAACTTTGCTCTCTCAGGCTCCATCTCCCCGGCGACATCTCTCTCTCTCAGGCTCTCTCTCCGGCGATCTCTCTCTCAAGTAAGGATCTAAATGTTGTGGGTTTTGTCTTTGTATCATCATATAAGGTAGAAAACGCTTCTGTGCTTTGATGAAATTTTGATCGTAAGAGTGAAACCCTTTGATGAAGTTTTGATCTGTGTTTTGATCGTAAGAGTGAAACCCTTTGATGAAGTTGTATGTGTTTCTTGCTTTAGCTCGTTTTGATCTGTGTTTTGATGTAAGTTCATACTACTTCAAATGTATATTTCTCTTGAATGTTAAGACTTGTAGACTTGACTTGTAATTTGTAAAATTAAGACTCGTTGGTTTGTTGTTGTTTACAGGTCTTTTATGCTTGCTTCTCTCAAAAGATCGCTGGTGGTAGTGGGAAATCACCATTAGACACATACTTGGATGAGCCAGTGATTGATATGGAAAGCTTTAGAAGTTTGGATGCTGTCTCATACTGGAAAGACAATGCAAGCCGCTTTAAAGAGTTGTCTTCAATGGCTTGCGATGTCCTCAGTATCCCTCTCACGACAGTGGCGTCGGAATCATCATTCAGCATTGGTAGCCGAGTTCTCAACAAGTACAGAAGCTGTCTCCTACCCACAAACGTTCAAGCTTTGATCTGCGCAAGGAACTGGTTCCGTGGCTTCCAAGAAATAGGTGGTGAGATTGAGTTTACCTCTTAGGTGATGAGGATCCCTTCAGTATATGATGTAAGCTTATACCTTTTAGTCTTTGTTTGTACGGAATGAGATTGTCTGTGTAGCTGAAACTTGTTATGGGTTTGTTGATCTTTGATAGATTTGTGATGGTCTTTGTTCTAAAGCATTGATGCTAGTGATGGTCTCTTGTGTTGTCTTTGCTCTAGGTTCATGCATTTGGTTCTAGCTTAATGATTAGGTCGTTTGCTTCTTTCTAAAGAAGTTGCAGTTGATGTTCTAACTGTTGCTATATGTCTCGTTTTGAAACTGTCTTGAGTTCTGAAATTAATGTGTTATTCATAGTTATTAGTATGGACAGTGAAGTTGATAGCTCAGGTATAGTGAAGTTGATAAACTTAGAAAAAAAAACGTTGTGATAATGCCTCCATCTTGGTAATAATTTTTGGTGATATGATTTTCTGTTTTGTTGGTAATGCTTAAATGGTATGTCTCGGTTTATGACAAATGATTATAACTGTTGTTGTCTTTATGTGCAAGGCTTTTCTACTGGATTCTACCAAGGATTTATGATTCTGGATTTAGCAGTAAACAATGATGGTGCTTTAGGTGGTAAGAGGTTACTTGCGGATGCCACAAATGCGAGAACTGTTCAATCTCTTGAGATTTTGATATTGTGAGTTTGAGACCTTGTTATCTTTGAGACTTTGATATTGTAAGTATGAGAATTTGTTATGTTTGAGTTACAAATTTTGTTACGTTTGAAACATTACTTATTTTACAAAAAATTGATATTTACAAATTTTATAAAATTTAATTAAGTACAAATAAATAAATTAAAGATTTTATAAAATTTAAATAAGTACAAATAAATAAATAAATAAATAATGGATTATGTAAAATTAAAATTATAAAAATCACTGTGAATAATATAAATGTAAAACATATAACTTAAATACAAATACAAATCATTGGGTGTCCATGGGCTTGACTATTTGAACATGATCTTTATTGGTATTGGACATTTTTTGGACCATTGTCCAATATGAACCACCCAATACTACCCATAACTAAAATGATCCATTTGGTCAAGCCCAAATGGGCTTTGATGGCCCATTTGACCGTTCTAAGTGCAAGGATTGCGGTTTGGCCAACGCATAGAATGAATCATCAAGATGTGGGAGAGAGATGGGCTAGAAGATCTCAACTAGTTGAAGAGATTGCCAAGATTTGCAGAGAGCGTGACATTGAGCATAGGTTGTATCCTCTTGACATCAGTGTCAAAACTATGCCATCTACTGGTTTGCCTGTTTCTGACCGTCTTCCACCTCATTGGTCTGCTCCTGCTTCTGATAGCAAATGAAACTTAATACAGTTTGCATCAAGAGGTTCTGGTTCTCATTTTTTTAAGAAAAAGTTGTAACTACATATTTAGAATTTAGCTAGGAAAATGAGGTACTTGATGATTACTAGACTGATGTCATGTACATATTATTGTAATCTCCATACAAATCTTTGACCAAATATAATATATTTATTCCAAATATGAACATTCAACTTCAAGTCACAGACCAACACCTACAGTACAATGGTTCACATCTATTATCAGACCAGCCGATGGTCGTTGCAGTTTTTAGAACCGTCTCCGCCGCCGCTTCCCAACCCTCTGGTTAGGAGATGAGCCGGTGTACGGAGTTGAAGAAGATATGTCCGGAACAAACACTGACTGATGGTTAAAATGTTTAGGCCAGTTTAGACCAGAAGCTGTTGGTGGAGAATGAATCTGTGGAACTGCCCATGATGTCTCATCTCCCAAGCAGTTGTTGTTATCTTCTCCATCTTCTTCTCCAGATCTCATCATGGACGAACTGTCTGAATCTCCTCGTCTACTAGTATCAGCCTGAAAAAAAAAGATGAATACAAAAAGACAAAATGAAGACCAATCTTTACTTGTTACCATATCGGACCTAAAAGAAACGTTTTTTTAAAAATTGATCTAGGTGTTCAAAAAATCGGTCTTAACGCATGTCTAATCAATACTCTCATGTCTAATTACGGCCTAACAATTTCTCGAACACTGCTTGTTACACACACTAATGATAACTAATTGTTTACCTTAGATGATGAACCGTTATTCTCCATGTATTCATAGCTCTGATCAAAGTCCGTTAATCCGAAAATCTCCTCTAATTGCCACTGACCAGTAGCTGATCCACTGCTTGCAAAAGGAAGCTTTGTGGAAATGTGATCACTGACTTTAGTTTCCGGTAAACCCACCTGATGATGATCAAAGTCCATCTTCTGAGGCTCAGATGTAGGTAGTGTAAACTGTTTGGTCTCCATGGCTTTATCATCATTAGATGCTGGTGATGATGATTTTGTAGAAGGACCTGTGTCTATAGCTTCAAGACCAACTCTTATCCCAGTCAGAAGAAACCTCTGGTGAGCTGAGACATGAGGGTTCACAGTGTGGATTGCCACATCGCATTTCCGACATAGTAAAGCTCTGTCTTGCAGACAAAAGAAGAATCCAGAAGCTTCCTGTCAAGTTCACAACACGAAACACAGCATAAAACAGAGCATTAAACAGAGCAATGACCTCTCTAAACATATAAAGGTTCAAACTTTCTATAACAAAACCAATAACTCAGACAAACTTTTATATCAGAGCTTAAAGACTCAAAACTTTTGAGATGCGAGAGAGATGAGTTCAGACCTGACAAATGTCGCATTTGGGTATGGAAGAGGAAGAGACAGAGAGAGGGACTCTCTGGTGTTTTTCAGCGAGTTTATTAGCGGCGTGAATTTTCTCATCGCAAGCCCAACACAACGCAGCTTCATCGGCGCAACATAGCACCGCCGCTTCCGCCGCCTCGCAGACGTTGCACTGTATCTTCATCCAAAAATCCAAAGATTCAAATCTTAAGAAAACGAAACTAATCCTTTCGTTTCTTTGATTTTGTTGTTTCGCTTGTGGATTGCTGTCGGAGACTTGATTTGTCTCCTCAAGACTATGAGGTTTATGGTTTTAAGAAACTCTTACGTTCTAATTTGTCTGAAGGAGAATTTTCTGATAAATATTTTTTCTGGTCAAAATGAATTTATTTATAGCTTTCTGATTAAAAAAATGTTTATTTGGATTCTAAAGAAAAATAATTTTACTATATCAAGATTATATTCATACACGTATTAATCGACAGTCAGAATCTTAATCAACCAATCATTAATAAGGTCCCAATTTGAAAATAAAAATAATAATTTGTACATTCGAATTCTAGATTAGTCGTTGGCCTTTGAGGAAAAATATCATATAAATTAATAGATTAGTAAAATAATAAATAGTGGTGGGTGTCTAGCACAGTATATAAGCGGTGGGCTCGAAAAGAAAATATGAAGGAGTTTAGGGGATATTTTTTAGACATGAGTGAACACTGGGAGTACACGTGGCAGTCTAAGTACATGTGTCTTAATTGCAGGAGACCATCTTAGCTGTAACTTGCAGAGTAAACACATCTCTATATCACTTGAATTTTCTTGTACTCATGCTCAGAATATCTACTGTTTGCATTTTACAATCTACATAATTTGAATACTATAATGATGGGATGATAACGAAATGTTTACAAAGAAAAATATCCAGCCTTATAATGTCAACATTATATTCAAACACGTATGGTTACGCAAGCCATAAACAAATCAATCAACCAATCATTAATAAGGTCCCACTTTGAAAAAGATTTCTCCAAAATCAACAATTTGCACGAGAAAAGAGATATTCTAGATAATTAATTTATTTTTATTCAAGAGGAACAGGCACATCCACGTTCTTGGTTCAAGAAAGATAGCTACTGAATCAAAGAATCAACGAATCTTTCGGTCCAAGGAACCTTTGCCATAACTATCTACAGACAAGTGGGTTGAAAGCTGTCTCTCAATGCACCAACTCTTTTAACTTTAATGAACACATTCTAGTACCTTGATCTGATCTGAGTAAAGCCTTGAGACAAGAACACGTTTAAAACCGGCGCATCAGATGATATCTCGATTGTATCGCCGAGCTGCACGTTGTAGTTAACCTGACAACCGTCGATGTAGATAGTTCCATGGTCTGAATACCAGTTAACATCCAAGGATTGGTCCGGTTTAAACGCTGAATGCATTTGAGAAAGGGTTGGAACGGGAGAGATGGGCTCTCTAACCATAAACTGTAGATCACGAGACAACATAGGCATCAGGAACCCACCTGCTGACAGCATTGCTGCAGTTGACCCAGCTGCTGTGCAGACTCTTAGACCGCTCGAGCGGCAGTTCACTGTCTTTGGATTGGTATCACCATCTTTGTTCTTTATCCTGCGCATGTTGTGAAAACATTGGTACATAAAATTACTAGAGAAGGTTAATGTATAAACCAGTGTTCTAAAAATCTGTTTAGGTGGCGCCACCCATATAGTTCAGGTATAAACGAAAAGATTCTTTTAACAAATCGGTATAGGCGTTCCTGGACACTTGCCTAAACAATAATACTCTGTAAGGCGCCTAACCACTGCCCAGTTTCCTTAACATTGGTCTAAAAATTGTATACTTTGCGATTCTAAGAAACTCTTACTTGAACGAGAGCTTTGAAACAGCGGCAGGGCATGGGTGTGCGATCAGAATGTCATTAAGTGCGTGTGAAAGAAGAGGTTCTGAGTTTAACTTTACTGATATTCTCGATACTTTGGAAGGAACTACTCTGCCAAACAAAATGTCATCTAGTACCTGTGAAACAAATAGCGCTGAATATTCAAAACCGATTCAAGTAACGAATAGGGCTATTCCTCTATCAAGCTTACTTATTTACCTGTTCAAAGTTCTCAACTGTTGCAGCACAAAGATGACCAGTGCTTCTACTAGCGTCAAACTGATCACTTAGTTCTTCCACCTGTAGTTATAAACAACACACTTGCCTTCTTTTCACATTCTTTACGAAAAGCTAAATCCAATCAGGTAATATGAGAAAAACCAGTCTAGATGGCCTCGAGGCGCCCGCCTAATCGGTAAAATCTGGTTAAATGAAACTATTTTGCTAAAACAATTAAAAAAAAAAAAAACTGTGTAGTTGTTCAAAAAATCGGCCACCTAAACAATAATCGTCTAAAATACGGCCTAGAGATTTCTTGAATATCGAGAAAAAACAGAGGCTAAAAGACCTCGTGAGCTTGTGTTGGGTCAGAGTTGACTCCAAGAACAGGAACAGAATCGTCTATAAAATGACTAGCGTGCAAGAGGGTGCCATCTCCACCAACGGTGATGACCATATCAACATCACGAATGGGATGTGATAAGTCATTACGTGCGATGGGTTTCCATTCGACTGGCTTCTTATTTAGTATCTCCCGACAAAAGGTTATAGCATCCCTGTGTACTTTGCACCTGCTCTCTAGATACTGAAGAACCTAAACAACAATAACAACATAAAAAAAAACATGAGTCAACAATGTTCTTTGTAATTAACACATCTTGTCTTCACATTGAGAACCAAAGATGGAAACTTTTTTTCTCAAAGGGGACACGAAGGAAGCAGAAAGATTTGTAATTTACGTTATTACATAGAGTTCACAAGACCCAACAAGAATTTATCTTCACGACATTATCAAACGTTACGGTCATGTTCTCTCAGGAATTACGTCGAACATCTTCGATTCGAAACGAAATAAACGTGATCTGGCAAGAAAAACTTAAAATCTAGCTGACTGACACGAGGAGGGCGATACCTGATGATTTTTGATGAGCGAGACACCATCTGTTTCAAGGAATGGGTACAGATCAACCGGTTTCAATAGAAGTAGAAGCTTCCTGATCGCCATTCTCCTTCAATCAATCTCTATAGAGAGAATGAAGATGACGATCTCCATAGAGGCATCAGGCATAGGAGGACCCTCTTAAGTGAGAATGTTTCTTCTTGTAAGTTTGGCAAAAGATTTAGCCCCAAATACAAGGTCGGCCCATCACAAACTCTACTAAAGTGGCCCAATTACTCGGATCCAAATTTCTGACCGGTTTAGCTGCATCTAGCTCCCTTTGTAGTGGCTCTAGATTTTAGGAGTGGACTTTCGGGTTTATGTCGGGTATTTCAGATTTTTGGGTATTTCAGTATAGGAATAGAGAACCCGTTCGGATATTTCTGTACTTCGGGTCGGGTTCGGGTATTTTTAGTTCGAGTTCGGTTATTTTGAATCGCGTTCGGAGATTTAGATTTTAAAAGAAAAAAAATTAAAATTTTCATTTTTTAAGTTTATTGTATTTAAAAATATAGATTTCACTTAATGTTTTTTATTTTATTTTTTATAGATTGAATGATTAATATGTTTGGAGATAATATTTCAAAAACAAATAGATATTAATTTGGGTATTGTTTTTAATCTTTGAATGCAACTTTTGTTAATACATGAAACAAAAAGTTTGACATGCACTTTAAATGAATATCAAATCATTTTCTCCATAATTATATATATACTTATGATCTTAAAGTATGTGTAATATCAATATAAATATTTTTTTTAAAATAAGAGATGTAAACTAGATATATAAGGGTAAATATACATACGTTCGGTTATCTTCAGATATCAATTCGGGTTCGGATATCCAATCTCTGCTAACTTAATATCCGTTCGGATATTTTTCTACTTTGGTTCGGATTTCGGTTCAGGTTTTTCGGGTCGGGTTCGGGTGCGGCTTCGGGTATCGGGTAAAGTGCCCACCCCTACTAGATTTATTTATTTATTTATTTTTAACTTTAGTGGCTCTTGATGTTTAAAATATATTTTCCAACTTTTAATTTTAATTTTGTAGTTAATTTTAGTATTGTGTTTTAAGTATTTTATGTTTCTTGTAGCACTTAATATTTTAGATGATTCAAAAACAAATTTAAATTTAAAAATCAGATTATTTGTTTAATCAAATATTTGAGATATTTGGGTATTTAATGGTATTGGTACCATGTCAAATCCTAGGCTCCCAGCCGGTACTATTCAGATCTAAACCTGGTCCCCGACGTTTTGCCTATCAGGAACAATCCTTACTAGGATCACATCATTCGAATCGAGTGGGCAGTTCTTTAAAGATCGTCCGGTCTAGAATCTGATCTTGAAGTGGGGTTAGTTTTGAGATCGTACCGGACCGGTTAGGATCCACGTGTTTTCATAATGGTGAGACCGCCACTATTGCCGAACCGAACCTATGAATTTCACCTAGAGATATCAGAATTCACGTGATTGTCTCTGATTTGACAAAATGTAGTAAGCTACTGACCCACTGTACGAGAAATCTAGTTGAACAACCTAAGACATATCTTGTAGTTTGTCCAAAAATATTTTGCTTGTTTTTTTTTGTAAACTCATATTTTGCTTGTTTATAAAAACATTTGTGTGTGTATGTATATGATTTGAATGAGACAAAAATAAATAATGTGTCTAAGATAAGAAAACTATACCTAACATAATACAGACAAATTATGGTGGATTGTACGAGAACCACTGAACCACATGAAAACAATTACCCATCCATGTAATTATGTGCATGAACAAACTACTCTTGTCCATGTTGTCATACGTACTGGTGGGTTTGTGCAAATTTAAATTACTTTATCTTATTTGTTAACATGAAAATAAGTAAATAACTAATAACCACATCCATGTATATATGTGCATGGATAAACTACTCTTGTCATACTGGTGGATTTGTGAAAATTTAATTTTTTTTTTCTTATTTATAAAAATGATATAAACATAAATGTGTTAAGATTCGACACACCAAAATATGATACAAGCCAAGAAAAATTGGCTTTTATAGAATTTTTGATCAAAATGGAAAACATTCGCCTGTTCGAATTATTCGCCAAAGCACTTGACTACGATCTTTCTATTAGTATAAAGTTATCTTTATTGTTATGCTAAGCTCAAGCGTCTTGGACTAATAAGTTTTTTTTTTTTTGAGAAGGGGCTGTCTTGGACTAATGAGTTAGGTAATCCTTGCTCTATCCCATATGGTTGGAACGGAACAACAGATTACACAACAACGTCTCCTCTTCACCGGTGACCTTGTTCAAACAACTTGACAGGCAAATCAAGGATACAATCCTTGCAAGAAGGAACAGGAAAGCCTTCACTGGACTCTTGCGTCAGTGGCTGGCTAACGAGTAGGCAGTAGCGACCTGGTTCACCTCTGTTTGATACCTGTTATAATTCAGGATTTCACCATGTTTTTATCATTTTTACCATGGTTCTTCCCTGTTAGCTTAAAATCTTTTTTTTTTAGCTTAAAATCTTTGTACCACACAAACCGCGATCCGCGATCATTCTCGTAATGCAATTCATATTCTTAGCAAAAAAAAGCTTGCTCTATAAGAATCTCAAATCATATATATGATATAATTCGTTGTGCTGATGAATGATTTTTCCTATAAAAATCTTCAGAAGCTGGCAAACAATATTAACTTCTTTTGTTAGAAAAGGAGGCAACCAAAAAGGTTGTAAGAACTAAAGGTAATAATTTAAACCTAGCAACGCTA
The DNA here is from genome assembly GCF_000695525.1 of Brassica oleracea var. oleracea. NCBI lineage: Eukaryota > Viridiplantae > Streptophyta > Magnoliopsida > Brassicales > Brassicaceae > Brassica > Brassica oleracea. The sequence goes on along the minus strand of NC_027749.1, from coordinate 26,064,106 downwards.
CGTGCATGGAAAGATCAGACTAGAAACAGTGACAATTCTCTAAGAGCAGGCTTAGTGGTAAAGAAGTCCACAATAGGTTCTCATTGTTTTTATATTATTATTTGATACACTTTTTGTAAATAACTATTTTTTTTTTCAGACTAAACTAAACAAATGAAAAAGTACCACTTGTAAAATAAATATGTAAAAATGTCTTAATCAATTCTCTACCCTTATACGGTATTGTAGAACCTAAAATCTACACTAAGTATTTGATAGTGATCGGGAGTTTGATCTAGGGAAGACAAATGATGAAGGCAACGATATCCTTATAACACAACGATATAAACAGTTTCCAGTAGGTAAAAATGGACTTTATTGATGAATAAGATCGAATACAATGAGTTGAACTAGATCGAATGATTCAAATGAGATCGGTAAAGAAAGGATCTAAGATTGGGATGAAAATAAGGTCGATGTATATGTGTAGCTCTCTCTAGGGTTTTCAACGTATCCCCCTTCATGTCCGTTCTCCTTCCTTTATAGCGAGTCGACCTCGTGATCTTAGTAACTGCTCCTCGATCTCTGTGATTGCTCCGCGATCTCTGGGACCTCGAATTCTTCATTTTCGAGCTCGATTGCTTGCTATGGGCTTCAGTTCTTTACGGCCCATATATTTGATCGCGGCCCATTAATGTATTGACCAAAATTGGGTCCAACACTTGTCCCCCAGTCTCTTTTGATTTGATCGAAAAGAAAAGAGGCGGTTAGTTATCAACTCGGGTTTTGTCGTTCGATAACCAATGTGATTTTGGTTTGATGGTTCTTGGATAACAGTCGTTTGGCACGTAAATTTTATTCTTCTTTTTCTTCTTTTTTTTTTTTACGCGTAACGGCTATATCAGCCGCCGCTACGGCGAAACCTAGGTCATCATTATCTTTCTCAAGGATGATGATAGAGCCGTTAGGATGGTTATAAATACGTGAGGCTTTACGTTCCAACTCCAATTCTTTTTTGCATCTTTCGTTTTACTTTTGCTCTTAAGATTTCCTGATCACCGAGATTGAGATGTCTTCATCGTTCAGTTTCCCTCGTCCGACGAATACAACCGATGATCTCGAAGATCTCTATAAGGAGTAAGGGGTTTATCATGCTGTCATTCTTGATTTGGCCGGCGCAACTGAGACTCCCGAAACCGTACGGGGAGGGTATTATGGAGCCTATCTTTCTTTCTTTCATTCTTGCGGTCTTACCTTCCCGATTCTGGAGCCTGTGCTCGAGATCCTGGCGGAGCTTGGACTATCGTTTACTCAAGTTCTTCCGAATTTTCTTAGGCATCTTATTGCGTTCTCGATTAGGGTTAGGGAGGAAATTTTATCTTTCGGAGTCGATGAGTTCCGACACCTCGTTATGGTGAAGTGGAACACTCAGAGTCCTGGTACCTTCCTCGTGTCTCCGCGCCCGGGTCGCCACTTCCTTTATCGCGAAGAGAAGTGGCGCGAGCAGTTCTTCATTTTTAGGGTGATTTTGGTTTCTCTCGACTTCCTCGGAGTTGGGCTGAGCGTATTGGTTAGCCTCTTTTTTTATCTGAGTGTCAGCCTTTCTCTCTGGGGAATTGGTGATTCAATTTCTCATTTTTCTTTGATTGTTTCAGCTCCTTTCGAAAGGTTCTTTGATGTCAGACGAGATTTTCGGTCTGATCGGAGTCCTTCGGAGAGGTCGTTTGGACTGGTCTTCGTTTGATCAGGCTCGGATTCAAGATGCTTTCCCCAGGCCAGAAGGGACAAACAGGGCCCCTTTGGTTGGGGGTTTCGAGGATGAGGCCGAACATTCCCATGAGGTCAATGCGACTCATTCCGTTCGGGTTTAGTCTTCAGATCGATTGACTAGGCAGCTCGTGAGGAGGTCATCGTTTCGTACTTCTGGGTCTGTATCGAAGAATCGCGCCTATGGTAAATCTACTTTGATCTCGATTCACGACTCCGACGATGAAGGTGCTTCGGAAGAGAGGCGGTCTCCTGTCTCGTTGAGCCCTGGTTCGGGAGACGAGACCGTTGCCGCGACCTGCAAGCGACGCCGATTGTCAAAGGACACCTTGCCCGGTCCATCTCGTCCTAGGTTTGTCCCTGAGGGAGACAGTTCTTTGTTTGCGGCCGAGGTGACTTAATTTCCCTCGCTGGCCGCATGAGGTCTGCAGGCTGCCGTCTCCCATCTCTTGCTTCTTCAGCCGAGAGGGAAGCTTACGCCAAGGTTGCAGTGGCTAGCTCTAAGGTTCGTTTCCCACATTCTTTTTTTTGGAAAATCGCTTCGAGGTACTTATTTGCCTGTTTCGATTTCTTCTCAGGTGATGGAAGCTTTTAATGAATATATCGTAATGATGGAAGATCACGTCGTGGCTTCTCAGAACGACAAGGAAATCGAGAGCATCGGTTCCGAGATTAAGAGGCTTTCAGGGGAGCTCGAAGCCGCCAAGCGAGAGGGGAAAAAGGATGCGAAAAGATCGAGGCTTTGACTGAGGATTGGAGGAGAATTCACCATGAGAACGAGGTTCTTACGACCCATGTGGTTGCTTAGAAGCCGAAAGTCGCGGCGCTTGAGGTCGAGAGGGATCGGGACATTCGTCGTGCTTCTCGCATTGCTCGTCGTGATATCGAGTAGCGGTACCGAGAGGTCCTCGAATCTTTGAAGGATAAATGGTCGAGCAAGAAGAAGGAAGTGTCTGCTGAGATTCAATTGCAAGAAGTGACCGCCAACATCGATCTTCTGAACGAGCTCAAGGACGGGGGCCTAACCGTTGACACGGAGCTTGCTCGTTTAAAAGAGATGGAAGGGGATTGTAAGGATCTCGTTGCTTCAGCCGCCGTGCCGGATTGGTCAATCTCTGAGCTCGATATTCCTCAAATCTCTGAGGATTCAGTGGATCAAATCGGGGGGTCATCTGTCCCCGATGATTCCGCTTCTAGCTAATTTTTGGTTTAATATATTTTTTGCGTTTTGTTTTTCGTGATCTTTGATCGTGATGTTTCGGATATTCTTATCGGATAAGCATAATGTTTTGGAACATCTTTGTTTCCTTAGTGTTCGGGATTCCTTTTGCCCAGGTCGTTGAGATACGGCGAGGCCTTGATCTTTATAAAGCTTCACTTTTTTTTTAGGATTTGCCATAGTGCTTCGTTTAATTTCGTTTTGCTTGCCAAGGGAACATGGCATCGAGAAGATCAAACCCTCGCGACTCTGATAGGGTGCGAACTCGAACTGGTAGTATTAATGCAGAACACATTCGATCCGAAGATGTGAGCGAAGCGCTCACAGAAGTTCTTCGTGAGGAGACCCGAGCTCTGCGGGCTTCAGCCCAAGAGGTAAAGGACCTCGAGGGTGAAAAGTCTGCTGCTCGTGTTATGTCGAGTAGCCCGACAGACTCGGAGGGACGTGGGGCGTGACCGCCCCGCAAAGAAGGCTAAACAGAATGGTTCAGACCATCGTGTCGGTGTTTCGGGTGAAGCGGATGTTGCTAAACCGTTTCATTGGCAGTTTTCTCACTCCAAGGATTTCCCTATTACGAAAGACCCGGATAGTGTTGCTCACTTGGTGAGGCACTTCAAACCTGCTGGGTGTCCGCTTCCTTCTTTACGAAATATGACGGAACACGAGGCTTATGTGAAGATGGTTGTGGTCCATGCCAAGGTCGTTCTTTTCTATATTCGATCCTTTTAAATCTTCGGTTTGTTTTGTCTATGCTGATTTACTATGTTACCGGCTATGGAGGCTAACAACGAGTTCGCGGCGACTTTAGAGAAACGCCTGCAGGATGTTCCGCGTTCTGACGAGCTTTATGAAATAAAGAAGGTCGTTTGAGAGCTAAAGCTTGGTATGAAGATGGCTCAGCATCGAGAGCGTGCCAATGCTGCTCAACTGGCCGATGCTGAAAAGTTGGAGAATCAGGCTGCTTCGCTCGAAGCTCGTCTGCGAGTTGTGAGTAACGAGAGGAAATCGGCCCTCGAGCAAGTTTCCTTTTTGGAGGCGAAGGTTGAATCTTCTGCTAATAAGTTCTCTGACTATCTTCGTCGTGCAACTTATGACGCCAAAAAGACTCTGGCGTACAGGTACTTGGATGTGTTGATATCCCTAAAGGAGAAGTGGGAGAAGAAGAAGGCCGCAACTGATTGTGAAGCTTGTCTTAGGGAGGTCATGGCAAATATAGATCTCTTGAAGGAGATCATGAACAACAATCATTTGGCTTCGGACGAGCTGTTGCGATTTCGAACGAAGGAGGTCGAGCTCGATGTGATGGCGATTTCGGATTTCTCCGTTGGGAAGCTCGATCTGCCTTAGATTTTGGAGGATCTACCAGAAGATTTGGTTTGCTAAGGGCCCTTCTTTGGTGGACGACGTGACGAAGTGCTCGGGTGGTCAGTTCGAGGATGGCGAATTCGGCATCGAAGAGTAGCTTTAGGGATTTTTGTTTCTGTTTTTCCCGTTTGCTTTTGTTGCTTTATTATTATTATTATTTAATAAAGAAGGTATCGTGAGTCCCGATTTATTTGTTGCTATTTTTATGTTTATGCGAGGCCAATCTTTTGGGGCCGTGAGTCGATTTGTTGTAGATACTTTTATCGACAGTTTTGATGTAACAAAAGATTTTGTTAACTAGTTTCGTTGCGCTTGTTGGCGGAGTTGGCCGCAACCGAGGACTTGATCAGGGTCCTGGTTTTTGGTCAATTGTCGTAGTTTTGCGATAGGAAATCTGATATGCTCGAACTGCAATGTCTAAGAACTGTATTTATTAAGGCGTCGGATTATGGTTTGTTACAGATTTGAAAAATAATGCAGCTTAATATTGTCGTGCCATTGTCCCTTGGGTGTTGCGATATGCTCACTTCGAGCTTTGAAGTTGGAGCTTGACTGGACTCGTGTCGTGAGTTGCCTACGTACCCTCATCGAGGGATCAAGACATAACGTAGTTCGATTATTTCCCCAGGGACTGGGTCTGTTGTTCGATGGTTCGTGTACATGGGTACGTCTGTTGTTGGTTTTGACTTCTTGATTTAGGAGTGTTGCTTGATGTCCTTGAAGCTTGCTAGGTAGCATATCCTGGAGTTCTTCTGGCTTCCTATGATAGTCTCGACTCCTTTCGGGGTTGGAAATTTCAGGCATTGGTGATATGTTGAGGGAACTGCCTTCATGCTATATAGCCAAGGCCTCCCAAGGATTGCATTGAACGGGGCTGGACGGTCTATCAGATGAATTCTACAATTTTCCTAACTTCCCCAGCGGTTACCGCGAGCTCGATCGATCCGAGGGAGTAGGTGGTTTCTCCTGCGAACCCGATGAGGGGAGTTCGCTCTTGCTTTAGGAGTGATTTGGTGAATCCCATTCTTTTGAACGCGTCGTAGAAGAGGACATCAGCCAAGCTTTTGGTGTCGATCATTACTCGAGATAGTTCACAACCACCGACGTCGAGTCGTATTACGAGGGCGTCGTCGTGTGGTTTGTCGAGATCTGCGGTCTCATTTTCGTCGAATGTGATTTCATAGTCGGGGCCTTATAGAGGCTCTCTGATATCTTGTGAACCTGCATGATTTTAACTATCAGTTAGTGTATATATTAATCATTTAGAGTGCCATTTAGTCATCATTAGGTTGCATTTCCGTGCATAAGTCCATATCAGGTGTTGGAGATGGCATTTGGTGAGTTTAGACCATCTAAAACTTGATTGAAGGAAAAATGAGTGATTTTGGTCGAGAAACGAAATGGAGACCAAGTGTCCCCGCGGCTTAGTGCCTCCACAGCGGCCTAAACGCCAGGCCACAAAGCCGCTGTGAATCCTAGACGACATTACCTCATTCCACGGCTAAAGTGTTGGAGCAGACTATTTCCCAGCGGCCTATTGCAGCGGTATGTCGTGGCCACGAAGTTTTGATGTCAATTTGCGCGAGCTCACTCGGCCTGCTGCAGCGGTATGAGAGGCCGCGGCTAAGGAATCGTCAAGGCGTCCACATCCAAGTGTTGGAGCGGCCTATGTCCCAGCGGCCTGACGACGCGTCCAAAAACCAGTTGCGACACTTAGAATAATCTGCAACTCTGTTTTTACCAATTTTTACCCATTCATTTTTAGAGCACTATAAATACATTTTTGACCTAATTTTGGGACATATCTTGTTTTCTCTCAAAATACACTGATAGTTTGGAGAAAATTTGAATCTTTAGTAATCTAATCTTTCTTTCTTGAGTAGTTTGAGTCTATCTCATCTTCTTAACATGATTTCTCTTTAATCTACTATGGGTTTAAGGTTAATCATGAAGATTAGTGAGTAGACTCTTTTTGGATTCATGGGTTAGGATGATTAGGATGATTAAGTGATGATCTAGAATGTTTAGAGTAGATTAATATGTTTCCTTTCTTAATTGGGTGATCTTAATGCTAATCTAGAGTTGGTCATTTTAGATTAGAAATCTGGACATTTCATTGTCCGAAAGGTGTTCGATGAAATATCTGAGCCAACTCTACATGCTCTTAGCTTACCCTACCAAATACATTTGATGTTAGGGGAGTTTAGATAGTAGAATGATCCGTTCTTAATGATTGCTTGATTGACACAAACCAAAGACATTTGATGTTTGATCAATGAGAGTAAATGAGCATTTGTCTTGACAAAGAACTTGCTTAGGAATGTTATCTAGACTTAGGGAAATGTGTTGATTGAAACCTTGCAATTCTAGATTGAATCTTAGTCATCTGAAATCAAATTCCTATACCCATGATTCCTCCCTTATCCATTTGCTTGAAAGTTGCTAGTTAACTGTGTTAGAGTCTTGTTAGTTATTCAAATCACTTCATTACATTGAATGCACTTAGCTTAAGTATGAACTTGTATTCTCATTGAATTGAAACACCTAGAAATGGATTGACATCTAAAATACTACTTTTATTTGAACCTTGGACCCTTGAGAAGTCCATTTCAAATTTGGCGCCGTTGCCAATTCTAAGTTGATTTTGACATTGAGATTTGGTCCTTACTTGAGACTAAGTCTTATTTTTCTTATATCCAGTTACTAATTTTTTTTCCTAGCCTTTTGTATCTCAGGTGCATGAACTTGGGGAGCAGAGGCCCAATCGACCTAATTCCAAGAGTTGAAGACATTAGAGCACTTGAAAGGGAGATTGCAAGGAGGAGAAGAGAAGAAGAGCAACAGGCTCACTTAGACAGATTGGGGTTTGTGATGGATCAACATCAGAATCAGCCTCAAGAAGGAGAGGGTAATGGCCAAGGAGCTGACATCCTTAGGCCACAACACCCACAGCACCAAGCTAGAGCTATTGGCACCCATGATGAGCCCAATATCCATGGGCATAGAGCTGGCATTAGAGCACCAGCTGTGGAAAACAAC
>NC_027749.1:26056093-26056424 GCF_000695525.1 Brassica oleracea var. oleracea | reverse complement strand
GGCTTTGGAGAAGCATGGGAAAGGTTCAACAGCTACATCTCTCAATGTCCTCATCGTGGCTTCAACATGGAGAGTTTGCTTAGTACTTTCTACAGAGGTGCTTTGCCCAAGTTTAGAAGCCAGCTTGATACTGCTGGCAATGGTTTCTTCTTGGGGAGAAGTGAAGCAGATGCTTTGGAGCTTGTAGAAAATATGGCTAAGAGTGATTCAATCTACAGTGATGAGCATAACAGAAGCAACAGAGGCAGTGGAGGTGATGATACAAACACCAAGAGAGAGTTAAAGGCTCTACAAGACAAGATGGATATGCTTCTCTTGGATAGAGCTAAAC
>NC_027749.1:26048994-26055970 GCF_000695525.1 Brassica oleracea var. oleracea | reverse complement strand
TACCAACAAAAGTCCCTCTACAACAACCAACAAGGTGGTTACCAAGCTAGACAAAACTACTCTCAAGGCTTCCCCTCCAAAGGAAATCAGTCTACACAAGGACAAGCCGGATCTTCTACTTCTGCTACACAAGAGAGTAGCACTGATGCAATGCTGAAACATATCTTGGAGTCCCAAACTAGAAGTGAGAAGCACATTGGATATGAGCTGAAGAACCTTCACACCAAAGTTGATGGAAGCTACAATGATCTCAACAACAAGTTCCTACAACTCTCCTCTCACTTCAAGGCTTTGGAGAATCAGTTTTTCTCTATGCCTTCAACCTCCAAGCGCCCAATTGGATCTCTGCCAGGGAAATCAGAGCAGAATCCCAAAGAGTATTGCAATGTTATCCTCTCTACTACTTCTTCTGAGATTGAGTTGCGTGATCATGATAAAGAGGTGGATCAGATTGAAAGCCTCTCCTATAGAACATAATTTGTTTCCCAAGCTGCAGCACAAATTGTGGAAAAGACTGAACACAAGGCTATGGAGAGGGTTAAGGCACAAGCTAAACTGAAAGTTGCAGCATAGATTCTGAAGAGAGATGAGCACAAGGCTGAGAAACAAGTTGAAAGAGAGGCTGTGCAGAAGCTAAAGGAAGTTAAGTTGGAAGGAACCACTGAGATTGAGCAGTCACCTTATGATAAGCTCCCGTTTCCACAAAGGGTCCTCACCAAAGCTCAAAAGAAGGTGATCTCCAAGTTCAGAAAGGACGTGAGTGCTGTAGGAGTCAAGCTTCCAGAGATCTCACATATGCGTGATGCTCATGTCCAAATGATGCTCATCAAAGACATTATAGCTCACAAAGAAGAAGTACCCGAGCTTCTTGACATCTCTACTTTGCAGCTTTGCAGAAGCTAAAGGAAGTTAAGTTGGAAGGAACCACTGAGATTGAGCAGTCACCTTATGATAAGCTCCCGTTTCCACAAAGGGTCCTCACCAAAGCTCAAAAGAAGGTGATCTCCAAGTTCAGAAAGGACATGAGTGCTGTAGGAGTCAAGCTTCCAGAGATCTCTCATATGCGTGATGCTCATGTCCAAATGATGCTCATCAAAGACATTATAGCTCACAAAGAAGAAGTACCCGAGCTTCTTGACATCTCTACTTTGCAGCTTAATCCACCAGTCACACCAAAGTCTATTCCAAAACTAGAAACCCAAGGGAAATTCACATTGTCTTGCTCCCTTGGTAAGTTCACACTTGATGATGCTCTTGTTGATTCTGGTGCAAGTGTGATATGGAGAGTCCTCTAAAGAGATGTGTGTTGATCACTTGGAAAGTGCTACAAAGGAGGAGGTGAGTAGAGCCACAAAGGCTGCTCATGATAAGAAGAAGATGATGAAATAACCTCGCCCTCCACTTCTTGATATGATGCCACACACTCTCACTCTTCACCTAATGAAGTTCAAGTATGGAGCTATTGAGTACAAGATCAAATGCAAGGGAAAGTCTACACCATTCTCAAGTGCAAAGGCCATCATCACTCCACAGCTCCAAGATGATCCAATCAAGCTTCAAGAGCTTCTCTCTCAAGTCCTCACCATCACTCTTGAAGGTGGGAAAGATCCTCCTCTTCACTAGCCAATTGGAAGGAAAGTCAAGCTAGAGACTTAAAACAGGCTCACTTGGGAGGAAGTCCCATGGTATCCTTTGTATATATTTATATATATATATATATATTTCTTGCTTTAGTGTGTTTGAATAAGCTTATGAACAAGTTTGGAGGAATTCTCAAAAATTCCCAAAGGTCATGTCAAAAATTCCAAGGTGACAACAAGCCATCCCTCCTCATTTCTCTTCTCTCATGACAGCCAACTTCAGGTAAGTGCATTCTACCTTTGTAAATACTTAGTTATCATGTTTATGTCTTTCCCTTAGATCTCTCCTTTGAGCTTATTCTCACACAAGGGACTGTGTGAAGTAAGTTTGGGGGAGAGTCTACTATCTCACATTGTGTTTTGTTTTGTCTACTTGTCATTAAGTCTCATGCATTGCATTGTGAATAATTATTTGCATAGAAAATTCACAAAAATTGAAAAATTTCGAAAATCACAAAAATAAGCATTTAGTTGCATCATTTGCATCTTTAGGATTGAGTCTAGAAGCATTTAGATTGCATTCATGCATTGGAAGAAACCTTGTAAAGAACACATGTCTAGAACTCAATCTAACATCCTAGCCAAACATATCAAGTAGCTTAAGCATTTATTGAAAAAGCTTGTAAGCTTTGAGCCTTGAAAACTTTTCTTGAAACTTGTTGTTTGTTTGATGATTGACTATGTTTTTGAAACCAACTCCAAATGAACTAAGGCTTAATGAACTTAATCTCTCTTGCATATGGGCATTTGCATACTTGATCATGGATATTATACACATTTGGGTTATCTTTCTCCTTTGTACCAATCTTTGTTAACCCAAATGACACTCCCATACCCATTAAGCCTCACCATTCTTTGAAGCCAACATTAATTTGCTTTAGTGAGGCCTTTTATTGATAGCATGTCATGTGCAAAATCTTGAGAGTATTAGGAGCGACAATGGGTTGTTCTCATCTTTGGCGAGCATTAGGACCTCATTTAAGCTAGCCTCTAGGATGGTTGTTGGGTTTGAGAGTTTAAATTCTTTTGATCTTGGGAATGGGAGAGATTGAGTGAAAGAAAATGAATCAAAAAGAGTGCTTAAAGAAAGAAATCCCTAGGGACAAAGAAAGTTAGAAAAGAAAAAGCTCTAGAGTATCAATAGAACCCCTTTTAAAAAAAAAACAATAAATGAGTGGGGAAAAGAAAAGGAAAAGAGATGAGCTATGTACAAATCAAAAAGATTGTCCCTAGTTGGTTGAATCAAAGAAGATAAAAGAGAGTGTTCATTGGGTGATAGATGAAAGTGGGTGTATCTTTGGGTTTTGGGATGATAAAAAGAAGGGTAGAACTTGAAATCATTTAGAAAAGGGGTAGATTGATGAGAACAAAGCATTGTATGCATGAATTGCTTATTTTCTTAGATAAATTTTGCATAATGATCTTGTTCCTATTCTTGAGTGTGAATCACTATAAAAAATGCATTTGAAACCCATTTTTATTCATATTAGACCATCTTCTCTCACCAAGCCAAATGATTGAGATCAAATATCCATTTGCAAGAATTCACTTGTGTGTGTGTGTTTGAATGAATGTGAGGGTTGCTTAAGGAAATTGTTGGTTGAATGGCATTACAACTTGTGTAAAGATAAAAGAGTCTTGATAGACCTTGAGAAGTTAGAGTGTACTAATAGGATTGCTCATGCTATTTGCTATATTTTTTTTAGGATGTTAAGTTGAAGGCTAGAAAGTGTTCTTTTGGTTATGAATTCCCATTTTCAAACCTCTCTCCTTTTAGCTCTTGAAAGTTTACTCGTGGACAAGTAAATGACTAGTGTGGAGAAGTTGATATCTTGTGAATCTGCATGATTTTAACTATCATTTAGTGTATATATTAATCATTTAGAGTGCCATTTAGACATCATTAGGTTGCATTTCCATGCATAAGTCCATATCAGGTGCTGGAGATGACATTTGGTGATTTTAGACCATCTGGAACTTGATTGAAGGCAAAAGGAGTGATTTTGGTCGAGAAACGAAATGCAACCCAAGTGTCCCAGCGGCTTAGTGCCTCCACAGCGGCCTAAACGCCAGGCCACAAAGCCGCTGTGAATCCTAGACGACATTACCTCATTCCACGGCTAAAGTGCTGGAGCGGTCTATTTCCCAGCGGCCTATTAAAGCGGTATGTCGCGGCCACGAAGTTTTGATATCAATTTGCGTGAGCTCACTCGGCCTGCTGCAGCGGTATGAGAGGCCGCGGCTAAGGAATCGTCAAGGCGTCCACATCCAAGTGTTGGAGCGGCCTATGTCCCCGCGGCCTGACGACGCGTCCAAAAACCAGTTACGACACTTAAAAAAAACCGGAACTCTGTTTTTATCAATTTTTACCCCTTCGTTTTTAGAGCACTATAAATAAATTTTAGACCTAATTTTTGGACATATCTTGTTTTCTCTCAAAATACACTGATACTTTGGAGAAAATTTGAATCTTTAGTAATCTAATCTTTCTTTCTTGAGTAGTTTGAGTCTATCTCATCTTCTTAACATGATTTCTCTTGAATCTACTATGGGTTTAAGGTTTATCATGAAGATTAGTGAGTAGACACTTTTTGGATTCATGGGTTAGGATGATTAGGATGATTAAGTGATGATATAGAATGTTTAGAGTAGATTAATATGTTTCCTTTCTTAATTGGGTGATCTTAATGCTAATCTAGAGTTGGTCATTTTAGATTAGAAATCTAGACATTTCATTGCCCGAAAGGTGTTCGATGAAATGTCTGAGCCAACTCAACATGCTCTTAGCTTACCCTACCAAAGGCATTTTATGCTAGGGGAGTTTAGATAGTAGAATGATCTGTTCTTAATGATTTCTTGATTGACACAAACCAAAGACATTTGATGTTTGATCAATGAGAGCAAATGAGCATTTGTCTTGACAAAGAACTTGCTTAGGAATGTTATCTAGACTTAGGGAAATGTGTTGATTGAAACCTTACAATTCTAGATTGAATTCTTAGTCATCTGAAATCAAATTCCTATACCCATGATTCCTCCCTTATCCATTTGCTTGAAAGTTTCTAGTTAATTGTGTTAGAGTCTTGTTAGTTATTCAAATCACTTCATTACATTGAATGCACTTAGCTTAAGTATGAACTTATATTCTCATTGAATTGAAACACTTAGAAATGGATTGACATCTAAAATACTACTTTGAACCTTGGACCTTTGAAAAGTCCATTTCACTCTCTTACCACTACGTTGTTTTCAGCTCTCCGTTGGTACGCCTTGATCGAGTTGACCGAATTCCAGAACTTGGAACCTCCGTAAATCAAGTTGATTTGTTTTTTGCCTTTGCGTGGTCCGGAAAATTCCATTTCTTGGTTAGTGCTGGTCGGTAGTGCCTCTGTCCCCTAGACAGATTGCGATTAAGGGTCTGCATTTTGTTGGGGTCAAAAACGGTTACGAAAAAGTTAACGTCCAAATCCCCGAAGAAGAAAAACGTAGAAAAATTCTTCGGCAAATATTTTTTCGAAGTAGATTCTTCTTTACGAAAAACCTTTGCGGAAGAAACGCGAATCATTGGACAAGAGCTCGAGAAGGATCGTTACGCAGCGACCAAATGCTATGTAGTGACCGAGTTCGAGCTAAAGCTCAGTCGCTACGTAGCGACCAAACGCCCATTCCGCTCGGTCGCTACATAGCGACCGAGCTCGAACCAAAGTTCGGTCGCTACGTCTCTTCTGAAACGTCGATACGACATCAGTCCATGCATTCTCGTCTACCCTTCGATGCTATCTCCCGAATACCGTAGCGAACCCGGCTCACATTCCCCGCCATTTCTAAGTTATCAATCAAACTTTACAGTTAAAACCGTGGAAAGTCCATTCTTTATCGAAAGAAGCCGTAATAAACGCTTCGAGTCGGAAGACGGCCCAAAGGGACCTAAGACATGACGCGAGGCCCGACTAACGATTTCTTAACCAACAGCCCGTAAACCGCATGTTGGTTTACGCTTGGTTCGCAAGGGAATATAAATGTCAAGTTTCCGCGGATAAATACGAAATTTGGAAGATAATTACGAAGATCGGACAAAATGGAATATCTCCATTTTTATGCTATGGCGGCTTAAGGGCGGAAGAGGGAAAGCGTAAACTGACCTTGGAGCCAGTATATAAGGGGTCCTAGGCGAGAGGCATGGGGAGGACTTTTCTCAGAGCAAACTTAGCACTTAGAGCAATTAGACAACTTTCCGTTTTTGTTATTTCGAGCTGCGACTCAACTAGGTTTTGCAGTCTTAAGTTGTTAGAACTAGGATTCTCGCCGATAGTTCTCATAGCCGAGGCTTCTACCTTGTTGTAACGCTCATACGCGAATTCGGAATAAAACTCCTTTTGCTCTCTTTTACGATTTCTTATTTCTTTTCGTCTTTACTTGCGTGTTCTGATTGCTTGGCGTGTGGTTTAACAGATATCCGGGACCTCTGGGAAATTAGGGTTTTTCCTAACTTTCCTAATTTAAACGGAAATCGACAGTGCGAATTTCGGTTCCCACAGTTTGGCGCTAGAAGGAGGGGGATACAGATCAATCTAATTCTCGACCACATCGTGCTCAACCAGACATGTCAACTGACGACACAGATAACGTGCAAACTCCTCTCAACGGGGGCAACGGCATCGATCTCCACACTCCCGCATCAAACATATCCGCGGCCAACACACCAGCCAACGCCGCGGCGCTCGAGGAGTTCAAAAAGATGTTTGCCACCTATGAAAAAAGGTCGGAAGAACAGGATAAACTCGTTAGCACCTTGACCAAACAAGTTGAAACTTTAACGGCAAGGACTCTATCAATCCGCCCCCGTGGAACAACTAAAGTCCGCGGGAAAATACTCGACTTTACGACCCCACTCGACAAGCTTGGAGCCGCCCAGGAACGACCTTCGGGTCAAAACCGTAGCGAGAAGTTTCCCGTCGAAAGGGGAAACTCCGAAAGCCCTCCGCCTCAAGCGAAGGCTTCAGAGGACAACCGAGTCGAGCAAATCGACCTGGATCCTAGCGATGTCTCAAATAATACTGATGAGGACGCCGACAGACATCCAAGAAGGACCAGAATCCGATTCACCCGGGAAAGCTCTCCGTTCGACAAACCAATGACAGAAGAGGAGGAAATCATCTATTGGAACGAACAGGAAGAGCTGGCTGAAAAACAAACCGACCTCACTCGCAGTAAACGCCGACAAGCGCGGAAACCTGCTGACGAGACGTCGGATATACGCGATCTTTGCGACTATATCACCAACAATGCGGCAGAAGTAAGAGCCGTAAAATCTCAAATCCATCATGCTACGAGCG
>NC_027749.1:26045718-26048796 GCF_000695525.1 Brassica oleracea var. oleracea | reverse complement strand
AGAGATGCCAGCTACTGCCGCCTGTTCGTCGAGAATCTAGAAGGAGCAACCCTCAAATGGTTCGCGCGCCTTAAACGAAACTCTATCGGGAGTTTCCGACAGCTCGCATCGGAATTTCTCAAGCAATACTCTATGTTCATAGATAGAGAAACTTCTGATGTCGATCTCTGGAGTCTGTCCCAGAGGGAAGAGGAACCCTTTCTCGAGTTCATCAGCCGGTTCAAGTTGGTGATGTCCAGGGTCAGCGGGATAAGCGACAAGGTGGCGATCGACGCGCTTAGGAAGACGCTCTGGTACAAGTCGAAATTCAGAAAATGGATATCCCTCGAAAAACCGCGGACGATCCAAGACGCCCTCCACAAGGGGACGGACTACATCATGATCGAGGAAGAGACGAAAATCTTATCGCAAAAGCATAAGTTAGCGAGATCGTTCTCGAAAGATGTAGACCCAAAAAAAAAGAAGAAGAACCCTCGTAACGACAAGTATGTCCATCACGAGGGGGAAGAACTCCAAGGAGCACATAAATACGCGATCGGCTCAGACCAGGGCCGAACCACGGGTAATACGTGGACTTACAACAAAGGATATGACGGAAACACCTTCTGCGAGTTCCACCAATCCCGAGGACACTCCACGACTAACTGCAAGGTCTTGGGAGCAAGGCTGGCCGCGAAGCTACTAGCCGGAGAACTCTCAGAAGTAACCAGCGTGAAAAATCTCATCCTCGAGACCGATCGCCCCCTGAAGCCGGACAGAAATCTCCCCGCGGAGAGATCTCCCCAAAGAAACCAATCCGAGGATAAACGCGGCAGGAGGCCAGACGACAAGGGGAACGATAACAATCGTCGTAGAGTCAACATGATCATCGGAGGATCGCAATTCTGCAATGATACGGTCTCCGCCATCAAGGCTTACCAACAGAAGGCGGAGTCGAGCGCAAACTGGCCTACATGGTCTCCTACCAAAGATGATCAAAACTGCTCAATCACCTTCACAAAAGAGGAAGCCAGCGGGATCGATCAGCCTCACTGCGATCCGCTCGTCATACACCTCGTCATTCGAGATATGGAAGTCGGAAGAGTACTCATTGACACAGGGAGCACGGTAAATGTAATCTTCCGTGACACTCTCAATCGGATGAGCATTGAACTCGGAGAAGTAACTCCAACTCCGAAACCGCTCACAGGCTTTTCTGGCGAAGTATCGATGACCCTCGGATCAATTCAGCTACCTGTCATGGCCAAGGAGGTCACAAAAATCGTAAAATTGTAGAGTTCGCGGTAGTCGATCATCCTGCCATCTACAACATGATCATGGGAACCCCGTGGCTCAACGCTATGCAAGCCTTCCATCGACGTACCACCTGGGCGTCAAATTCCCGACCCCAAACGGAGTCGCAGCTATCTGGGGATGTCAGAAAAAGTTGAAACTGTGCTTCCTCGCAGAACACAAGTTAAGACACATGACAGCCTCTACAACGGCAAATCGCAAACGGACGAAGATCGATAAATCTTCGACCAACAACGTTTCGAGGAAAGACGATTTCACATCGTCTACCGATGCAGACGCTTTGGGTGTCGAAACTCGACACGAGGCCGGAGCCGACACCACAATTCAACCGGAACACCCTGCCACGATCATCTCGATCAAGGTGGTCAATACGGCGACAACCGTCGAGTAAAAACGCTCGCGGCATAAACCAGAACTACGAGATGGCTTGATCCTCAAAAGGGGTACGTAGGCAGCTCGTCGAAGGACGAGTTCAGCTATCCCCCTCTCCAAAAAGGGGGGGGGGGAGTGGGTGCGCATACTCGTATACTCCCACAGAGAAAAATATGCGTTATTTGTAATAGAATTCTATCAAGATTTCGAAAATTTTTACGAAATATGCGTCGCTCTTTTTAAGACAAAATCGCAAAACAATCCCACTTCAGCAATATACGTATAGTCTTCAAAATAACTGTGAGACGTCGCCAAGTTAAAAATCGGGATGATACGAACAAATCTTACACTCCGTTCGTCGATTGGCCCGGACGAACACATCAGCCGTCTTAAACAAAAGCAACATGATCACTCTTTTGATCTTCAAACGTCCAACACAAGGACAAAAGCGCGCTACAAAAAAAAAATCCGAAATTTTGGTCTAGCACTTCTAGTTGGCTTAAAAATTCTCTCTAGATAGATGCTCGATTCGTACCATACAAGTCTTATAAGCCGAGAACCTATCGCGGACATTAAATTGGTACGAATCAGGTAGAAATCGCAACAGAAAAACCGATAGCCGGCTAGTCTCCGCACAAACCTTAAAACCGAGAGTAAACCTCGGTCTTGCCCTAAACCCATCGCATTGGTCTCAAACATCTCGAAGACATGATATCTAAACGATACGAAATTCCTAAAATCTGTCTCTTCGTTCATAACTCAACGTTGTCGGAAAATGGTAAATGATTTTTACGAAAAACTCACGTCTCGAACGAACTAACAGATTGAACGCCTCAACGAAGATGAATATGAGACGACAACTCATGTTCACCTCAAACCCACTCTAAACAAAGTAACCCAAACAGACATCCATTATATAAACCGCATAGCGGTAGGGGTTCAAGGCCACACTCGGCCAGACATATATGAACAAAGGCCACACTCGGCCGCTAAATACTAGATAAAGGGAAAAACTCCTTCCCATCATAACGCTCACAGGTCAAAGTTAAAACTCCCGGACAAGGAAGCTCCGAATGCATCCGTGGGAAAGTTCACTTCCTCGTCGTCACCGGCAAAATCAGTCGTAGTTTCTACGGTGTCAGGGGAAACCGGGATGGGATCCCAGAATTCCTGGATCTTCCCATCGATCGAAGGAATGGTCACCTCAGCATGAGCATGATCCTTCATGCCACCCTTCATTAGCTCCATCTCCCCCTCGAAAACGTAGTCATCTTCCTGCGTCTTCCAAAGGCTCCCAACAGAGCCGCGACACTCACGGAAGTCGCCCAGCGAGTTGAAAGCACCCTTAAGATTCCCGTACTCAACCTGGAATTGAGAAGCGCGAGTCTTCATCACCTCGACAATTTCCCTCTT
>NC_027749.1:26038222-26045067 GCF_000695525.1 Brassica oleracea var. oleracea | reverse complement strand
AGGCTCGGAATCACTCCCTGTTTCTCCGCCCAAAGCAGGACCAGGATGCACAAAACTCAACGCCTTTCGAACTCTCTTCGGCGTAAAAGAAGTCCAGAAAAAAGGACCATTCCTGAGCAGATCCCTAATCGCAATAATGTCCTCAGTAAACGGAGCAAGAGGGTTGATCAAGGGATGATCGTTTGGCAACCTCCGAAACAGTGGGATACAACTCTCCTCAACGGACGCTGCGTCTATACAAACGAAGAAGAAAAGCTTCCTCCACGAGTTGAAGTTAGAAGTGATCCCCTTTACCACTGACATGAGGTTCCGAGAAACTAGCATGTACGTGTCCATGTCCCGGATGATCTGTAATCGAAGAAGCGCTTCGAAACGATCAACGGTGAGAGAGAGACCATGCTCGTAGCTCAGGACCAGGATCCCTATGAGGTGCTGGAAAGAAAAGCTTCCTCCACGAGTTGAAGTTAGAAGTGATCCCCTTTACCACTGACATGAAGTTCTGAGGAACCAGCCTGTACGTGTCCGTTTCCCTGATGATCTGTAATCGAAGAAGCGCTTCGAAGTGATCAATGGTGAGTGAAAGACCATGCTCGTAGCTCAGGACCATGATCCCTATGAGGTGCTGGATGCCAAGAGGATTCAGTTGGCTTATCGCCACCCCGAAGCGATCCAACACACGGGCGATGATCTCGGGGATCGGAAACCATAAACGGCAACGCACTACAAATGCCTCGTAACAAGTAAAGAAGCCATCCGGGGGACTACTAGCGCACTCTCCTTGACAAGGAACCCTGAATTCCACCGCGTCCGAAATATGGTAGAACGACCGTATGACCTCGAGAAATCCGCTAGTGCTCCTACTCGGCGCACCTGCCTCCACCGGGTGATGGTTCATGACCGGGAACGATTTTTCTATGGGAGGCGTGATCGAACCGTAACACGCCACCCACCATGCCTCATTCTCGGCGGGGTCTACCGAATGAGGAACGAATTCCATCTTCGGCACTCGAAGCTCTTCAGAAACATTCGCGGGCGAAGACCCTTTCTTCGAACTCCTCTTCTTACTCGACATCTCGTGCTTTTCTTTTTCTTTGAAATCAAGGAGGAAATGACATAGAGAAAGAGAAAAAACTTTTCAAGAAAAACCTCTCTATGAGAATGATAAGTGTAAAGATTGTGAAGAAATTACCTCCCTTCTTATAGGCATGAGAAATTACTATTTACTTGCGGATTTTTGGACACGAATTTCGCCCAAATACACTAATCTCGTCCAAACTCGCCATACCACGCATTGGGACCTCGCTAGAAATCCACGTTCCCAATGTGCTGGGGAGCTAACTGTTGGGGTCAAAAACGGTTACGACGAAGTTAACGTCCAAATCCCCGAAGAAGAAAAACGTAGAAAAATTCTTCGGCAAATATTTTTTCGAAATAGATTCTCCTTTACGAAAAACCTTTGTGGAAGAAACGCGAATCATCGGACAAGAGCTTGAGAAGGATCGTTACGCAGCGACCAAACGCGTGCTCCGCTCGGTCGCTACGTAGCGATCGAGTTCGAGCCAAAGCTACGACCAAACGTCCATTCGCTCGGGCCCTCGAGCCGGAGCACGGTCGCTACGTAGCGACCTTCCGAAACGTCGATACGACATCAGTCCATGCATTCTCGTCTACCCTTCGATGCTATCTCCCGAATACCGTAGCGAATCCGTCTCACATTCCCCGCCATTTCTATGTTATTAATCAAACTTTACCGTTAAAACCGCAGAAAGTTCATTCTTTATCGAAAGAAGTCGTAATAAACGCTTCAAGTCGGAAGACGGCGCAAAGGGACCTAAGACATGACTCGAGGCCCAACTTACAATTTCTTAACCAACAGCCCGTAAGCCGCATGACGTTTTACGCTTGGTTCGCGAGGAAAGATAAAAGTTAAGTTTCCGCAGATAAATACGAAAATTTGGAAGAGAATTACGAAGATCGGACAAAATGGAATATCTCCATTTTTATGCTATGGCGGCTTAAGGGCAGAAGAGGAAAAGCGTAAACCAACCTTGGAGCCAGTATATAAGGGGTTCTAGGCGAGAGGCATGAGGAGGACTTTTCTCAGAGCAAACTTAGCACTTAGAGCAATTAGGCAACTTTCCGTTTTTGTTATTTCGAGCTGCGACTCAACTAGGTTTTGCAGTCTTAAGTTGTTAGAACTAGGGATCTCGCCGATATCTCTCATAGTCGAGGCTTCTACCTTGTTGTAACGCTCATACGCGAATTCGGAATAAATCTCCTTTTGCTCTCTTTTACGATTTCTTATTTCTTTTCGTCTTTACTTGCGTGTTCTGATTGCTTGGTGGGTGGTTTAACAGATATCCGGGACCTCTGGGAAATTAGGGTTTTTCCAAACTTTCCTAATTTAAACGGAAATTGACAGTACGAATTTCGGTTCCCACACATTCTGTCTTTTTTCTGATTTTGTAGGGCAGTTGGTTTTTCTAATAGCTTGCAAATTTTGGTCATCTTGTCCTTTCGCTTGAAGTTGGGGATTTTTCCGCAGGGAGACTCTGTGTTAGGGTTGTACTGAGTGACACTGGGAGGAGGAGTAGCTTCATCGGATTTTTCTAATGTGCGGATTGCTACCGTGACCTCGATGCATATTTTCCCTTCGGTTTGGTTCTTGACTTCGTCGGTTGTGTTCCTGTTTGGCCCCCACGAAATCACGTCGACTCTTTTCTTTGGAGCTGGGGGTGGAGAACTCGGAGACTCCGGCTCGGTTTCCCTTCCTCTTTTGTTCGTTTAGACTTTGGATTTTCGGTTAGGTTTTGGAGTCACTGGCTCTTCCTCTTCCTCTCCGGTTTCTTTGCTGGTTTTTTTATTTTCGTTCTGACTGCGAAGCGCCGCTCGACATTCTTCGGCCGAGTGGCCTTTGCGGTCATGAAAAGCGCATTACTTGCTGAGGTCGTATGTTGAAGATTTTTTGCAGTGAGTTGTTTATTGCGTAGGAATATTGCCCTTTGGTCGCTGGTTCTTTAGGAGCAGTTGCATTATTCTTGTTCGCGCTATACTGCTTCTTTAAGGCTGCGACCTCCTCCTCGTGGGTGGTGAAGTAAGAGGCTCGGTGTAAGGCGTCATCCAACGAGATAGGTGCTCGTATTGCGAGTTCTTCCCTGAATTTGGATTAGAACCAAACGCCATTCTTCAATGCTGCCAAGGCGACGACTTCGTTTGGATGCGAAATCTTGGCTTTGATTTCTCGGAACTTTTTTATGTACGCTCTCAACCGTTCGAAAGGTGCTTGCTTGAGATTCCAAAGATCTGCCTCGGTAACTCTTGTTTCTATGAAGACTGAGTACTGTTTGAGGAACGTAGATACCAACTGGGTGAAATTGTCAATCAATTTTTCTTCTAGTCCGGCGAACCATTCGAGGGCGGCCCCCGTGAGGTTCTCGGCGAAGAAGCGGCAGTAACCGGCCTCCTTTTTCGTTGTCGGTGAGGTGTGCTCTTGATATTGCTAGACGGAAGGCTCGTACGTGGGCCTTTGGGTCCGTGTTTCCTGCGTATTCGGGGAATTTTAATTTCCCAACATGATGCAGCCTCACGCTGGCAATTTTGTTTGTAAATGGAGTCTTGCTTGTTTCCTAGATGACCAGGTCGATATCTGAGGCAGAGCTCGTTGCCATATGTACGATGGCATGTATTCTTTTGAGCTCGGCGTCATTCCTCTCGATATAATTCTGAAACGATCTGGTTTCACTCGGGATCCCTAACTCTTCTCTTTGGGAGTCGATATTAACGAGGGCGCGAAGGTCGTGCCTCCGAGATTGTTCTGTTAGGTTATCGAACCCCGCTTGATGGAGGGTCCTCGTGGCGGATGGAGTTCGATTTTCGGGGATCGAATGGTTTGGCGGTGGGATCCGCGTTCTCGGTTCCCCTTGCCATTCCGTTGATCCGTTCTGGAATTGGATATGAGTGCTTTGTGGATGTTGCAGCCCAGAGTCGATTTCATCCAATCCGCTGTAGCTTAAGCTTCGGTGGGTCATGCCCTGCGACGGGGGTCATTGTGAGTTTTCTCCCATGTAGCGTCTGGATCGAGCGCTTGGGATCTCCGGAGTACCGAACAGACCGGCGTTTTGAGGGTTTAATGCTCCTCTTAACGGATCGAGAGGTGTTTGATTTCTTTCACGAGCGTTTGCAGCTCGATACTCTGCGAGTTCCCTCTCTGCCTGGTCTAGTCGGTTAGCAGTGGTTTGATTGGTGACCCTTTGGTTACGAATTTTGTCGATTAGAGATGAGACCATTCTTCAAAGTTCGGTCACCTCTTCTCGAGTTTGGGCCAGAGGGGTTGGCGAAATTGGTTTGGATTGAGATCGGGTCAGATCATCGGCGGTTTGTCTGTCGCCGGGACGGTTCCAGACTCGAGCTCTGACTCGTTCCGGAATCGATGTCTAATTGATCGGAGGAGATCGATCTTGACTTGAAGTTCCGATCGGAGGGATTCATTGCGTCTGGGTTGTTCTAGTCGCGTCACTGGCTCTTGTCAACCCAGTTGGTGTGGTTTCGGTCCCCGAGTCGGATCCGATAGGATCGATGTCGTTGACTCTTGAGGGTGTGGTTCCGGCGGTTTGGTTGGGATCACAGTCGGCGCCAAAATGTAGAACCTAAAATCTACACTAAGTATTTGATAGTTATCGAGAGTTTGATCTAGGGAAGACAAATGATGTAGGCAACAATATTTTTAGAACACAACGATATAAACAGTTTCAGTAGGTAAAAATGGACTTTATTGATGAATAAGATCGAATACAATGAGTCGAACTAGATCGAATGATACAAATGAGATCGGTAAAGAAAGGATCTAAGATTGGGATGAAAATAAGGTCGATGTATCTGTGTAGCTCTCTCTAGGGTTTTCAACGTGTCCCTCTTCATGTCCGTTCTCCTTCCTTTATAGCGAGTCGACCTCGTGATCTTCGTAACTGCTCCGCGATATTCGTGACTGCTCTGCGATCTCCGGAACCTCGAAGTCTTCATTTTTGAGCTCGATTGCTTGCTATGGGATTCAAATCCTTACGGCCTATATCTTTAATCACGCCCCATTAATGTATTGACCGAAATTGAGTCCAACAGGGTATGACACCTGACCTCTCACTTGTCTTATTTTCTAAAATTATAATTTTAGATATATGCCTCCATCCTATTCATGGAGGTGCTCTAACCTTTTATCCTTTTATCGAGTGTGATACAGTCTCCACATCAATTGGTTACTGAAGCAATTTCTCTATTTCTTTGGAAACGCCATACAAATATCAGAGCAACCTCAATGGTGGCTAGAACAACTTCGATGGTGGATTTCCACCATTAAATTCTCAAAATACATATACTAAACGTATTTGTGTTTAGATATTTTTGGCTAAGTTTCTCGTAAAATTAAAAGATCCACAATTTAATAATAATATTTATATACACATATATATATATATATACATATATATATATATATATATATATATATATATATATATATGAGAACCTAATGGTGAAAATCCACCATTGGAGTTGTTCTAAGGGTATGATTGTCTTCTCCGTCACCACTTGTAAACGCAGCTTTTGCGGTTGATAGCGGTTGTTGGCGTTTTGTAACAATCACTCAAACTGTTTTAAACCATTTCAAACCGTTCTAAACCTTTTAAATTCAAAAGTTGGTTCCAGTTAGCATTTGCAGTTGCGGAATGGTAAATTTTTTTTAAAAAAATAGTATAAATACAAAAATAAAAATAAAAATAAATTTTTTAAATCTACTAATAATAGCAATCCCAATTATTTCCAAAGGCTGTGAATCCCTATTAAGCTGAAATGTTGTGTTTTCATTCTAAAATTTTAAAATAACTACTTTTAAATTGAAAAGTTGTGACTATCCATATGAGTATTATTTTGAAATGATACTTATATTAATAGTCACAACTTCTCAATTTAAATAGTCACATCTTTTCAATGTAAAGTAGTTATTTTGAAAAGATGTGATTATTCAAATAGATCTTTGAAAATCTATAAATTGTTTGTATCCATGCTTTTCTCAACGTACAATTTTCACTAATCTAATAAAATGGTAAAGAAAAAAAAATCTTTGAAGTTACTGATAGACCATGGATTTTAACCGTTTTTAACCATGGTTCATGAGTATTTTAAGATATATTATTATTATATAGAGTCTATTTAGAGTAATTACAAGTTCAGGTACTATCTGGAAGAAACTGATGCATTTGGAGCTATTTGGAGATATTTTGAGCTTCGCTGGAAGCAAGGGATGGTCGACGGTCACAACTCAGTATCGACCGATAGTTATCACCAAATATCGATTGATTTTGGACTCCTCACGTCGATCGATTATGAAGCCACCCGAGAGTTAATAAACAAATTAGAAGATTCCAAGTTTCACAAAAGTCTTAATAATTACATCAGTAGTCCCTGGCCGCCTGTTAGGCTATTTATTAGGGTTTTGTATCATTTTAGAGGCAAACTTGCCTAGAGACCTTTTTAGACCTAGTTTGGAGGAAGCAAGAAGCTACCATTGAAAGAAGAGAGTTAAGAGCTGGAGAGAGAGATCAACACTGCAAAACAGAGAAGATCTTGAACTCCTTTGCTTTATTTCATTTGTTGCTTACTCTATTTATTCATTTTGATTAAGTGTTATTCAGACCATCATAACCATGTGTTCCATGAATATGTCTTAGTAGTCCTTACTGTTAGATTTAGGTTTCTCAATAGGTTGATAAATGTATTACTGACAATAATAATTGTTAGGGTGTTTAGAAATATGATTCTTTCAACTAGTTATGCTTAAAGCTAAGTTTAGGATT
>NC_027749.1:26004746-26038195 GCF_000695525.1 Brassica oleracea var. oleracea | reverse complement strand
CCATTGCTTGACTCAATACCTGAAAATAACTAGAATGATCTAAATGATTAGATACGAACGAGAGTTGGTCTAGTGAGTTAGCGAATTTAGATCAAACCTGGCCGTAAAGCTTTCTGGAAGAAGTATCGATCGACGCAGCGATAGCTCTGTCGATCGATATTTTGAAAGGTATATCGATTGATATTCACAAAGAATTATCGATCGACACTTTCTCGTGATTAACATACGAGAGTTGAAATCTGAGATCCAGATTAGATAATCAATTTGATTATACCGTAGTTTGAATTCAAGAATAATTGATATCAATAAACCCCTAATACCTAAATTAAGTTTTACTTTTCACACCTGAGAATAAACCTGAGTCTAACTATTTTCCTCAAGTGTTAACAACCTCAAAACAAATCAAACGAGCAATTTACTTGCTCACCAATCCATTTACTGCTTTAAAACCGTTTAATCTAGATTTATTCCAAGACCATAATCTATTGTGTAATCCTAGAGTCTATGTGGATTCAATCCCTAAGTACTACATCCGATTTTGGCCGGACATCGATCGACGAAGCGACAGAAATATCGATCGACAAAGCAAGAGCAATATCGATCGACAAGTCGACAGGAATATCAGTCGACACCGAACATCATACATCAATCGACGACACCCCGCCGGAAGCAGGTAATTTTTCTCTTACCAATAATACCAACGAGAAAGTAGTCCTAGGAGAACCTAAAGGTCAACTAAGCCACGCAAACAACCCAATTATAAACGAACAGGGGACTGCAATCCCTGTTCAAATTAATTCAATCTCAAAAAGAGATCATGAATGGAAATTACCTTTGCAAGACTATTTAAACCCTGGCAGAATCTATTCCAATAGGTCCGCCATTAAATTACCAAAAGATGGTAACGAGAAATTCGTGGATAGCCTCGAATACTTATTTATGGTACGTCAAAACCCTTTCCGTGGAACCATCTTAGAGCATCCACATGATCACATCGAGCATCTAGAAGATTTGATGGATGACGAATACAATCGTCGTAAACTCTTTCCATTTTCCTTAGAAGGTGACGCCAGAAAATGGCTAGACCAACTACCAACAGGATCGTTGACCTGTTGGAAGGAGATAAGGAGTACCTTCATCAATCAATTCTTCGATGAGGAGCATTTCTCCACCTTCCGTCAAGGTCCACGGGAATCATTCAGAAACGCATGGGAGAGATTTAAGAGCTACCAACTTGAATGTCCCCATCACAGCTACTCAGAGCCACGACACATTAGTACCTTTTATGGGGGTGTTAAGTTGCACTACCAGATCACGCTTGACACAACCAGTGAAGGAAGCTTTAGTGCCAGGAACCCTGAAGAAGGGAAGCGTCTGATCAAGAATATAGCTACGGGTAGATCCTACGAAATGATGGAGGTAGAGCGAGTAAGGAGAGTTGACTCAATTGATGAGCCACCTTTAGCACAAATCAAAGAATCTCTGGATTCTTTTCATTCCGCTCTTGAGGAACGGAACAAATTTGGGATTTACCAAATTGACGATGACACCCTATCTTAACTAGAACAACAAGTAGATTTCGTGGATATCCAAACTTCGAAAAACGAGTATCCTAACCCCGATAACTTTACCCAAAATTACGATGCTACTATTGGATCACGCCAGGGCAGAGCGAAGTTTAGACTAAACCAAGCTTTCACGGGAAATCACAGATTGGCCACTGACCTTAACGGAAAAATAGACATAATGTACAGTGAGCTAATAAGGAAGTTCGACGCTTTAAGTCAACACATTAAGAGACTGGACGGTCAAGTCGCGTAAAACGCAACCGCCATCAAAAGAGAGGCATGAGGTCTCCCTGTGCGGACAGACGCAAATTAATGCCGTGTTACTAAGGAGCGGAAAACGCCTAATCCCGAGCACGATAGAAATCAATAACGCAGAAAAACATGTTATAGTTGTGGAAAATGGTGAAAATAGGTCACGCCCGATAATCCTCGATGATTCCAATACTGAGTCAGGAACTCCTCGAGAGAAGGAGCTTCCCAACACTGAGGAAACAACCATCAACCTCGAGGAGGAGGAATAAGAGTTGGAGGAAGATGTGGAAATCGATCGACAAGAGAGAACCAACGTCGATCAACATGCTTCGGGAAATATCGATCGACATTCTGTAAACAATATTGATCGACGATCGACTCCTGCTGAACCAGCTGTGGAAATAGTATTTAGGCCCCTACTACCCTTCCCGCCTAACAAGACGCAGACTAAGTGCGAATTGATAAAACTATATGCAAGAAAGCATTCGATAAGATCATGTTGGAAATGCCATTGAGTGATGCCATAAAGGTATCGCCTTCAATAAAAAAATATGTAAAAGACATAGTATCCAACAGCTTTCCCGCCGCTGAGCATAGCGTCATGATGGTTTCAGAGGAAGTTAGTGCAATAATCAAAGGAGGAACTCCAATCAGGAGGCCCGATCCGGGTAGTTTCATTTTGGATTGCAACATACGAAATAAAAATTTTCCTCGATCCCTTTGTGACTTAGGTTCCAGTGTAAACCTCATGCCGCACTCTGTCGCGATATCCCTAGGATACGACAAGTTCAAACCTACCAAAATA
Source organism: Brassica oleracea var. oleracea (assembly GCF_000695525.1). Lineage (NCBI taxonomy): Eukaryota > Viridiplantae > Streptophyta > Magnoliopsida > Brassicales > Brassicaceae > Brassica > Brassica oleracea. The sequence continues at coordinate 26,035,570 of NC_027749.1, read as the reverse complement.
ACTCTGGTTCTGGCCGATAGATCCGCTAGATTACATGAGGGAGTGCTCGACGACGTGCCAATAAGGATCAATGATTCCACGTCCCAACGGATTTGGTGGTACTGAAATACCGGAATGAACCAAAAGATTCCTTAATTTTGGGTAGACCATTTCTAGCTACAGCAGGTGCGATACTTGATGTCAAAGAAGGTAGAATATGTCTGAACATTGGGAATATTCCGATGACCTTCGACATGGATAAGATGATAAATCGACTCTTAATCGATAAACAGACTTCCTATGAGGATGATATCGGTGAACTGACTGAAGAGTCTTTCGAAAATCTGCACTCAGATGATCCTCTGGAGAAAGTACTCACATCTAGTGAAGAAGAGACATTCAGTGTCACCAGTAGAGTTGAAGAATACGCGATTAATGGACGCAAGTATGGAAATAGCAAACGTTGATGACATATAGGATGACAATTCAGAAATCAACGTCGATCGATATTTGATGGAAGCCGTCGATCGACAGCCATCTTCTTTGGAAAAATGAGATCCCGAGAAGGCTCCAAAAATTGAGTTAAAACAGCTACCAGCTGGACTCAAATATGCTTTTCTCTAAAAAAATTCCTACCTCGTAATCGTGAATGTCAACCTGACCAATGGAGAACTAGCGTTGTTATTAAATAAACTACGCAAATATAAGAAAACCCTCAGATACTCTCTCGAGAATATTCCTGGAATTTCTCCAGATCTTTGTATGCACCGGATTCACCTAGAAGACGGTTCAAAATCGTCAGTGGAACACCAAAGGCGGCTGAACCCGAACTTGAAAGAAGTTGTTAAAAATGAAATAATTAAACTTCTAGACGCCGGAGTCATTTACCCGATTTCTTATAGAAATTGGGTTAGCCCCGTGCATGTCGTATCAAAGAAGGGCAGAATCACTGTAGTGAAAAATGATAAGGACGAACTCATTCCCACACGAGCTGTCACTGGGCATCGAATGTGTATCGACTGTAGGAAGTTGAACGCTGCCACCAGAAAAGATCATTTTCCCTTACCTTTCATTGATCAAATGTTGGAGAGATTGGAAAATCACCAATACTACTGTTTTCTTGACGAATACTCCGGATTTTTCCAAATCCCTATACATCCTGATGATCAAGAAAAGACCACTTTTACATGCCCTTATGGAACATTCGCATACCGCAGAAAGCCATTCGGTCTTTGTAACGCCCCCGCCACTTTCCAACGATGCATGATGTCAATCTTTACTGATATGATAGAAGATTTCATGGAAGTCTTTATGGACGACTTCTCAGTATATGGATCCAGTTTCAAAAACTGTCTTGATAACCTATGTAATGTATTGGCAAGATGTGAAGAAAAAAACCTCGTTTTAAATTGGGAAAAATGTCACTTTATGGTTAACGACGAAATCGTAGTAGGACATAAAGTATCCGCTGCCGGTATAGAAGTAGATCGGGCAAAGATTGAGGTAATGACCGGTCGGCCGGCACCCACGAACATAAAAGACGTGAGGAGTTTTCTCGGACATGTCGGATTCTACAGAAGATTCATACAAGATTTTAGCAAAATTGCTAGACCTCTCACCTCCCTTCTCCGTAAAGAAGTTAAATTCGACTTCACACCAGAATGCGTAAAGTCTTTTGAGGAAATAAAGAAAGCCTTAATAACTGCCACCATCGTACAAGCAACTGACTGGAATCTTCCTTTCGAAATCATGTGCGATGCGAGCGATTTCGCTGTAGGAGCAGTTCTGGGCCAAAGGAAGGACAAAAAGCTACATGCAGTTTATTATGCCAGTCGAACACTCGACGAAGCACAGAGAAATTACGCAACAACGGAAAAGGAACTGCTTGCCGTGGTTTATGCATTTAAAAAGTTTCGCCAATACCTAGTCGGTTCGTGAGTCATCGTCCACACTGACCACGCTGCGATTAAATATTTAATGCAAAAGAAAGATGCGAAACCACGACTCTTGCGATGGATCATTCTACTTCAAGAATTCGATATCGAGATCAAAGATAAAAGAGGAGTAGAAAACAGAGTTGCAGATCATCTTTCCCGGATAAGGATAGAAAATGACATCCCTATCGATGATTTCTTACCAACTGAAAACGTTTACCAAACGGATTCATTCATCGGGAATGTATGTCTCACTTTGGAAGAGCTGTCGATTGACGATGACGACTCTATGTCGATCGATTACGACAACAAAGAGTCGACCGATGACTTTGACGGTTTGTTAATCGACACCTCAGATGATCTAAGCGAAGAGTAAAATCCCAAAATTCTCACCTTCGACATAAAAGTTAATGTATACCGACCTTACTTCTCCGTAAAAAATGGTCTACACCGGGAAGTGCACGCAATCGAACAAAATTCAAACAGCAAACCTTGGTATGATGATATAGTGAACTATTTAGATGCTGACATAGAACCCGAAGAAGTGAGAGGGTATACAAGAAAGAAGTTTTTAAGAGAAGTTAGGAGATATCATTGGGACGAACCATATCTCTACAAACACTGCTCTGACGGGATGTATAGACGATGCGTCGCCGAATCTGAGATACACGACATTTTGTTCTAATGCCATGCATCCATTTATGCTGGGCATTTTGCGACCTTTAAAGCGATATCAAAAATCCTTCAAGCAGGGTTCTGGTGGCCAACCATGTTTCGCGATGCTCATGCATTTATAGCACAGTGCGACAGATGCCAACGAATAGGAAAAATCAGTAAAAGACACGAAATGGAACAAAGATCTATCCAAGAGGTAGAAGTCTTTGACTGTTGGGGAATAGATTTCATGGGACCCTTCCCTTCTTCATACAGAAATAAATACATCCTAGTTGCTGTTGACTATGTATCTAAGTGGGTTGAAGCGGTAGCTTCACCAACAAATGACGCCTCTGTAGTCATTAAGCTTTTCAAAAGCATTATCTTCCCGAGATTCGGAATACCCCGAATAGTCATAAGTGACGGTGGTTCCCATTTCATCAACAAAGTTTTTGAAGGACTACTCCGTAAGAACGGAGTACACCATAGAGTTGCCACACCCTACCACCCACAGACGAGTGGGCAGGTTGAAATCTCAAATCGGCAGATCAAAGAAATCTTAGTAAAAACAGTGGGCATATCCAGAAAAGATTGGTCTAGGAAATTGGACAATGCACTATGGGCTTATCGGGCTGCCTTCAAAACTCCCTTAGGAACCACCCCGTTTCACCTACTTTAGGGAAAATCATGTCACTTACCAGTTGAGCTGGAACACAAGGCAGCCTGGGCCATCAAATTATTAAATTTCGACATCAAACCAGCTGCCGAAAGGAGGCTCATGCAGCTTATCGAACTGGATGAAATCAGACATTTAGCCTATGAGAGTTCAAAAATATATAAAGAAAAGACGAAAGCATATCACGATAAAAAGATCATTTCCAGGCACTTCAAACCAAACGACCAAGTGCTGCTGTATAACTCTCGGCTAACCCTGTTTCCCAGAAAACTCCGATCTCGTTGGTCTGGTCCTTTTACCGTCCTGAACGTAAACCCTTATGGGGCTATTACGCTTATAAATAATAAAGGCGACGAATTCACGGTAAAATGCCAACGAGTAAAGCACTATTGGGCTAAACCGCCAAATATCGGGCATATAAACTTAGACCCCCTCCCCGATAATTAGAAAATCAAACGTCGAGTCAAGCTAAAGGTTTAAAATAAGCGCTGAATGGGAGACAATCCATTTCTACTTTTTCAATAATTAGGATTTAGTAAAAAAAAAAAAATGAAGCTGCTGAAAACATAACGTCTATCAATCGACGAGGACACTCAGACATCGATCGATAGTAAATGAACAGACACGGGCTCACTTAAGTAGACACTTAAGTCGACATTCACATAAACCCGAAAACCCTAAGAACACACTCCCATCCCTTTTCTCTATCGTTTTTCGGCCAATTCCAGCGATTTCTTTGCTCAATCCACTCGATTTTCGACCCTCTATCCGTCTAGATCGCTTAGCTCGCTCATCATCATGGTATGAACACGAAATTTTCTAAATTTTTGTTCTTGCTATGGTTGAAATAGAGAATGAGCTAGAACCGGTATTTTCATGCTCTTATAGATCAATTCATGCTAAAGAAGTGATAGAATAGGAACTACTGATCGATTAAGTCGATTATATATGCCATGCAAATCGAATTGCATCGATGGGTTTTTGAAGGTTCCCGCGACGGTGAAATCGACCGATGATACACACCTTTCATCGATCGATTTTCCCAAAGAAACATCGATCGACATCCTCCTGTTACCGTCGATCGATATTGCACCAAACCATCAAACCGAACTGAATTCCTATTCTTGTTTATGGTTTTTGGTTGCAGATGTATGAAAGGAGGACGAAGCGTAGGTTCGACGTAGGTGGCAGTAGTGCAACTCCGCTGCCACCACCAGTTCGCGACCAATAACCTTGGCCACGCGAGCGCGAAGACAAACCTATCCCGCTCTTTGAGATTTTCGACGACACTCGTAAAGCGGCGAAGAGCGCGGCCGGTAGAAACCGTGCGATCGAGGACGCGTGGGACGACTATGACAGCATCTTCTACAATAAGTGGCTGAGGGTCTCCATTGAGCCTACACGGTTCGTCAATCCAGACGTGATCCGCGCCTTGGGCATCAAGTCGGGCCTCGAGGACATGTTCGTGGAACTGGGCATGGGGAACTTGGCCACAAACCCACAGGTTCTCTATCCGGAGCTGGTCCGTCAGTTCATGGCCACCGTGAACGTCTACTATGCCAACGAGAGGGAAAAGAAGACTAGCGAGGGTGTCTTGACTTTCTTCATTCGCGGCATCCGCTACAGAGTCCCTCTCTCGACCCTCAACACTATCTATGGGTTCGAAAACGAGCGTCAGCACGCCATCGTACCAGACTTCCCAGGGATTTTGACATTCTGGGAGCACATAGCTACCGGTTACTTCGACTCCGCCAAGGCTCTTCAGACAGACATCCGTCACTTGACTCTGCGCTATTTCATGAAGGTCCTTGCCAACACTCTGTTGTGCAAGATAGAACCTAATAAGGTTTGGGTGCAGGAGCTCACATTAGCTTACTACGCAGTGAGGAGTTTGGTTCACATGGACGACATCGAGGAGCCGGCGGACGACGCGTGGCCCAGCCTTGGAGCTGTCTTTGTTGAGCATCTGGTCAGGCTTAGGATGAAGCCATTTCAGTCACAGGGAAAGAAGAAAGAGACGGTCGGGAGCATACTTACCCTGATCTTCATACATTGCGGAGTCCCGTTAGACGATGCTGAGATGGACGATCAGATCGTCTACATGGATGCAGCGCATCTCACGAGCACTCAGTGGCTCAAGGAAGACCGTGACTGGTGCTTCAGGGACGAGAACGGCACGCACTTGGTGAGGCTGCCACTCACGGATTTCGACCATGGCCTTGCTAGCATTCAGTTTCGACCTGACCGTCGCCTCGTCCGAGCCCCTTCAGCACAACCGTGCCGCTATACGGTCCAGCGCACGGCCGGACCTCAGCCACATCATCCCGAGGCCGCACTACCGCCATTCCCACCCATGCCAGACATGTCTACACGCCCTGAGGGATATTTCCAGCGCGTCGTAGTCGATGCTTTCACTGCCATTTGGGCTAGAGTATCGAGATGTCGCTGTTCGAGCAGGAAAAGTGTGCGAGCCAGCTCACCGTCAGCAGCAAGACAGTCCCATCAGCGCAGAGACACCTCCAGCGACGAGACCACTGATAAGGACTAGTCCTCATATCTCTATCCCTATTTACTTATGTTTTCTTCTACTTTCGAACTCTTAGGATTTACTTTTGAACTTATTACTTTATGTTATGACTGGAGTTTATCTATTATGCTAATCTTGCACACGTTTGGATTGTCTAACAGAGCTAACCTAGCTGACTGATGCTAATTCTATGATGAGTTAGACACATGGATACGTCGCAGCTAGCGCAGACGTTTTCTGTCTCTGCACTGTCGATCGATAACAAGACGGTTATATCGATCGACAGAAATGCGATGATATCGATCGATTATGCGGTGTACATGTCGATCAATCCTCGAGACAGCGGGTAACACATTCTTTTCTCTTGCCTAACATCTAACTTATAGTTATTAATTATTTCTACCCTAACCAATCTTAGACTGAATATAACTGGGGACAGTGAAATTTATGTTTGGGGGAGGTACTTACTAATATTAGTTTATTCATGAATTTCTGAAAAAAAATATATATTTCCAAACAAAATTTTTTTATTGAGTCAAGAAGGGGATACGGATCTTATTAGATTTTTGCTTGTTATCTAACCATTTTTTTAGCACCATTTTAAACTCTCTGATTGCACATAGTACTAAAGATATTAAAGTGAATCAACCTATCAACTGTCCACACTTGCTGAGATTGTTTGAAGGAACCAAAGCTGACCTCCAACATTAAACTTGACACAACTGCTTGTCTTGGGGCTTGGTATACATGATATCGAATTCTTCAAACAAGTCTGGAAGGTAAAGCCTTGTGTAGATAGATTAATCACCCTTTCTCTCTCTATTTTCTAATATATAAATAGATTAAAAAAATTATATATATATTATTATTAGATCTATTAGAGATTTATTAGGTGGAATCCGAACAGGACATGGTGGCTACAACCATTAAGGTTGCTTCATAAGGATTCCAACAAAAAAAAGAATTCGAACGAGACTTGGTGGCAGCAATCTTCAAGGCTATTCATATGAATTCTTGGATATAGGTCAAAAAGAAGTGAACAGGACTTGGTGGCAACCACCATTAAGTCTTGATTCATGGAAGCCTGTCCAATCTAAGTCAATAATCTTGCCAGTAAAAGCAGATTTTGACGTAAAGAGAAAATTAGTATAGAGAGAGGATAGAAACTAATGTTTACCTGCAGGTCCAGATACTTGTTTGAAAATCCTTGCATCATGTGATTGATACCTCCAAGATAAAGCCTGCACTTTTATTTATGTTGAGAAATGAGGTTGGTAGAGGGAAATATCAGATAAAATTTGTTTAAGTTGCTGGCTAGATGAATTTGGTTGCTAAGCTAGGATATGGTATAAAGTGCTTTTGTGATTAGAACCTTTAAGATATGGATTGCAATATTAAATAGGTGATGATTATGAGTTTTAAATCATGTGAGTTCCTAATGTTTTCAAACCTCTTTCAGAGAGACTGCTCTGTTGTGTTTTTCTTGAGGACAAGCAAAAGAGTAAGTCTGGGAGAGTTGATAGACCATGGATTTTACCTGTTTTTAACCATGGTTTATGAGTATTTTAAGATATATTATTATTATATAGAGTTTATTTTGAGTAATTACAGGTTCAGGTACTATTTGGAAAAAAGTGATGTATTTGGAGCTATTTGGAGATCTTTTAAGCTTCGATGGAAGCAAGGGATGGTCGACGTTAACAACTCAGTATCGACCGACTGTTATCACCAAATATCGATCGATGTTGGACTCTTCACGTCGATCGATTTTGAAGCCACCCGAGAGTTAATAACAAATTAGAAGATTCCAAGTTTCACAAAAGTTTTAATAATTACATCATTAGTCTATGGCCGTCTGTTAGGCTATTTATTAGGGTTTTGTATCATTTTAGAGGCAGACTTGCCTAGAGACCTTTTTAGACCTAGTTTGGAGGAAGCAAGAAGCTACCATTGAAAGAGAGTTTAGAGCTGGAGAGAGAGATCAACACTGCAAAACAGAGAAGATCTTGAACTCCTTTGCTTTATTTCATTTGTTGCTTACTCTATTTATTCATTTTTATTAAATATTATTCAGACCATCATAACCATGTGTTCGATGAATATGTCTGAGTAGTCCTTACTGTTAGATTTAGGTTTCTCAATAGGTTGATAAATGTATTACTGACAATAATAATTGTTAGGGTGTTTAGAAATATGATTCTATCAACTAGTTATGCTTAAAGCTAAGTTTAGGATTGATCACCCTTAAACTTAGATCTTAGGATTAATTGGGATCAAACCATTGCTTGACTCAATACCTGAAAATAACTAGAATGATCTAAATGATTAGATACGAACGAGAGTTAGTCTAGTGAGTTAGATAATTTAGATCAAACCTGACCGTAAAGCTTTCTGGAAGAAGTATCGATCGACGCAGTGATAGCTCTGTCGGTCGATATTTTGAAAGGTGTATCGATCGATATTCACAAATAATTATCGATCGACAATTTCTCGTGATTAACATACGAGAGTTGAAATCCGAGATCCAGATTAGATAATCAATTTGATTATACCTTTGTTTGAATTCAAGAATAATTGATATTAATAAACCCCTAATACCCAAATTAAGTTTTACTTATCACACCTGAGAATAAACCTGAGAATAAACCTGAGTCTAGCTATTTTTCTCGACTGTTAACAAACTCAAAACAAATCAAACGAGCAATTTACTTTCTCACCAATCCATTTACTGCTTTAAAACGGTTTAATCTAGATTTATTCTAAGACCATAATCTATTGTGTAATCCTAGAGTCTCTGTGGATTCAATCCCTAAGTAATACATCTGAACCTCTTATTTGAGAGAATAATTCACTAATTAGGATAATTTGAGTGATATCAGTTAGTTGGTTACAAAATTTTGGAACATATTCAAATGATAATAGGTAGGATCTTTCGTGTCTCTGGATAGCAAAAAGAATTCTAAGCAAGACAATAAAGTTATTAATCTTTTTTCTACTAGATGAAAATGTATGTTTTTCTTTCTTTCTTATAAAACTGTATTTCTGATTATGTATGCTCCATCGATATATGATTCATGTCCTATAATTTCATACACTTAGATTGTATAAAATTTTTTGATCACAACACTTAGGTTACATCCGTTTTAATGACTAATCACAACACTTAGGTTACATTCGTTTTAATGACTGTTCATGATACAAGTTTACGGTCGGCATAATTAAACATTTGCAAATTGATGATTTGCATGCATTCAGGAATTCTGATGTTGGATTAGAAAGTAAAGAATCATGTTGCTTAAACGTTAGACATTTGTTTAAGTATACATTCATAAACCATTTATATATGCATGGCATCAGGAAATGCATTTTGGCATTTAAGTTTTTGGAAATATTTTGTTTTTTTTAAATGTGAAAATATTGTTTTTTTGTAAATGTGGAAATATTGATTTGTTGTTAGTTTTTGTAAATTTTGACACACAAACGAACATGTGCAATGGTTGAACAAGTGCTTGAAATTTGTTTTTCTTTTGTTCTCAAATTTTGTCAATAATAGTCATGCACGAATGATTGCTTTGCTTTACAAATAGAATTCATAATAAGTGTTTTACGAGTACATGCACGTGATTTACTCTTGAACTTTGTTTTGTTCACATATATGCATGCATACGGTTTAATTACTGTACAACTTTTTGTGACGGTTATAAATTTGTTGGTGAAAAGTCACAATTAATACTGTGAAAAACTACTAGATATATTTTCTGAGGAATGAAAAAATATTAATATTAGCATCATTTTGAGTAACTGATATATATTGATATCATTTATAATAATTGATGCAAATATTTGATATTTTTACATCATTTGTTAATGAAATGATGTAAATTATTTGCATCACCATTTTCAGAGTCAAATTTTTAAGTGATGCAAATTTACTTTACATCATTTATAATTGATACAAAAATACAAAATAAATAATGTTAGACAACTCTTTTTTTGTAGTGGCATATTAAGATTCTGAGGAATGAAAAATATTTTGCATGTGACGGTTATAAATTTGTTGGTGAAAAGTCACAATTAATACTGTGAAAAACTACTAGATATATTTTCTTTTATGAAAAGACACCATATAAATTGTTCAAAGGTGACAAATAAAAGAATGGTCATTAATTTCTTAATTATTTGATAAACAGTTATGGTCTAGGAAATAATTTAAATGATTAATTAATAATTAATTATATGGTTAAGTGTTCCATATAGTTTTAGGAATCCATGTAGTTATATAATATTAATAAGGAGAAAATCCATAATTCTTAGGTAGTTCAAAACATGTCAAAATATGTGTCTTTTATCCCTAAAAATTGAATTAGTTTAAAATAAATCATCAAAATATTTAAAGATGTATTCTTTTATAGTAATTATGTTTTTTTCCAATGGTTTATAAAAATATATATAAAAGATGTTTTTCACTATAAAAATTACATAAATTTTGAAGAGGTTGTCAAATTGTCTAAGAATGTATATTTTCATTCTAAAACTTGTAAATATTTTTAATGAATTGTCTTTTAGTTTTTTTTCATATCTATTTCTGTATACGTTTTCAAAAATCTTACAAATTATCTAAAAATGCTGAGGTAATTCGGTTTGTTGAGTAACTTAATTATTTATAATATTAAGGTTTTAAACAAATTTTATGGATTATAATATCCTCTTTTGTGTGGGGTTTTAATTAGGGACAATTCGAAAAATAACCTGTTTATAGTTTAAATTTTAAAAAGTGCATTCCTTATTTTAGTTTTTGAAAACTACACTTTGTTAGCTGTTAAAAGACATTTTTCTCCAAATTAGATATGTTAATAAAGGGATGGTATCAAAAAGGAGAAAGCATATTGATTCAGAGTTTATGTACCGGTTACCCGAACATGTATGAATGTGACATTGACAAACAAAGTACCATCATCTCCTTTTAGAATTATCTTGTATTGGAGGTTTTTGCGTGGATTCCGTTGAAGCCTTGAACACTCATGAATTTGTCCATAATTTTTGTGTTGGCGCTTAACACAATTCAATTAACAAATAGTAACAAGAACATTCAGAGTGTACTTCTATCAAATCAAATTGAAACTTGCGTTAGATGAACATTTTGGTTGTGCCTTTCTATCTATACATAAGAGAAAAAGAGCCAACTCCTGAGTCAAGAACCAATGCCGAGAGAAGAACTATCGTAACAAAACCCTGAGCTACAATGTCAGGCATAAGCTTTATGAAATTGATCTCCTGAGGAACTTATATATTATTCATTTTCAAGAGAGAGAAATCCAACCACACCATGATTAACTTCAAGCCTTCCATGCCATGTGAAAGACACCAAAAGCAAGTAGAAGTGATTAAGTGAGGTACGAAACGGTTTTGGTGGCTTCATCCTCCCATTCAACTCTTTCCATCCATTCTTCGTCTAAGTAAGAAAATTTTCACCTTCAAGACACTCTTAGAATCCAAAGGAAGCTTTCTCAGATTTTCACAATTGCCTAAATATAAAGATCTAAAACTATATTATGTATAAAGATCTGTCCGACGTTGAAAAGGCAGAGAATTTCAGTATATGTTATTCAGCTCAGGCAAACCATTCAATAGAAGGACACGTAGTTTCTGGAAAGGAACAATATATCATTACTTGTGACAAGTCTCCTTCTTTAAGACACTCACTTTCTCTTTGCTTAGTATTTCCTAAAAGCACAAAAGCAGAACTATCTTGAGAACAAAACAACAAGCACAATTAGAATAGGTAAATCTAATTTTAAAACCATGAGAGAACCAAATTCATATTCTATAATCATAACAGAACCAAATAAAAAATCGAGATAAAGAAATTTGGGAGAATTAGTTCACATTTTCTGAATTTTGAAAAACATAATGTTAATATTGTTATATTAAATATTGATATTGGATAATTTGGTCAATTTCCAAATAGAAAAGTTTAGTTTTCAAAATAAATAAATCATGGTGTAATTTTCAAATTATAATCTTATATAAATCTATTTTTCCAAATTTTCCCTTTTAATTATGATTTGGCTTTGTTTATTCGGTTTCAAATAAAATATTCGAATCTATTTTGACAATATCTTTTATTAGTAGATAAGTATGAAAAAATGTAAACAAATAATTTTTTTTTATATGTGCACTTTTTCATTTATACATAAATTTGATATATGTATTATTTATTTAGTAAATTTCTAATTACACTTAAATAGAGAGTGATTTTTGGAAATTTGAGTAAATCTTTGTAATCATTTAAGTGAACCATTGCATTTTTCTGGATGAACAATTGCAACTAATTAAATGAAACCATTGCAATATCTAGTGATGAACCATTGTAATTGTTAGTGGTCGTAGTATTCGGTGATGACTCATTACAATTTTTGTGGAATGCTATACTAATATATGATTCTTCGAAATCAGTTAATTCTTTAGAAAAGTATATCCCTTATATACTAAATCACAAGTCACTTCACCAATTAAAATTTGACACCTAATTCATATTTAAAAAATTGAGAAAAAAACAATTAAAACCAAAAAAATGTTCAAAAATAAAAAAATTGAAAACGGTTTCTTTTCCACGAACCCTGACCCATAAACCACAATCTTTTTTCTTCCTCCACGATACTTCTCCTTCTTCCACAAACTTTTTGTCTCTATTCCTATATATTTCTTGAATGTGATAGACAAACAGCATCGGAACTCTCAATTGATCGAATGTAGATCAGGAAAAGTATGCTGTCCTTCTTCAGTCTCAGTACACTAATTCCATTCTCCAAGCAAAGACGGGAATCCTTGGCAACAATTGTCTTATGTGCTCTTTCCTGCCTTTGGGCGCCAAATTCAGAAACAGATTCGTGTTAGGATGTAGTAGATGCTCCTATAAGAGGTAGGAGGAGCACGAGTGTAAACACTTCATTAACTGGTCTTCTCATAAGGATTTTCAAAAGTTTTGATACAGGGGACTCGACGAGGCAACAATACGCATAAATCGTTATTTTTGATAATTCGTTGGAGACAAATATTTTGTCTCTTTCTGATTCAGATTTTCGAGGGAGGATTGATGCCTTAAAGCAACGAGCTCTCAACATGCAAGGAGACTCCATGGATTCACTTCTACCTGTATTTTCTTCAATCCTTCGTTTGACACTGATTTTCTTTTGTTTTAACTGTTTTATTTTAATTTCTGGAAGCGTTTATTGTTGTAAGAGAAGCTTTCACAAGAGTTTTGGACTCCGACCTTTCATTGAGCAATTGATAGGTAAAAAAAATCTTTGTAGATATTCACTATTTCAGTTGTTGAGTCAACTTTGTCAACATTTACTGTTTCAGGATTGGCTAAAACGTTTGAGAAGGAGTAGATATGGTGGATCTAAATTAATGGAAATTCGACAATGCAAAAATACTAGGGTAAGATCAGGTTATAAATGAGAAAGAAGGCGGAAGAAGATAAAAACACAAAAGTAGAGGTGTTAGGAAAGGATGAAGAAATTTTGATCAAAGGTATATCGATTCTACTACTAAATCACCACCGAAACATATATTGGAAACACCCTTGAAATATTATAGTGAGTAGTATTTTGATAGTAAATGTAACAAGTCAAAGAACCCATAAAATTGCAGGTTAATAATTAGAAGAAAAAAAAAACACAAATTGAACGAGACATACGTAGAAGTAAATCATAAAAGTTTCAAACTAATATTTGTATCCAATGGGCTAATTAAGATAATTGTAATTTTGTAAACTAATCTAATATAATTTTATATTTCCTGGTTAACAAGTAATAAGTGTGCTAATGGTATGTTTATATTCTCATCTCTTTATGATAAATTAGAGTTATTTATATATAACTGAAACTTGGTCTTACTTGCATGCAATACTAGTTATATAACAAACTAGTAAGAAAAGGAACTAGTAATGAAACATCGTTTAGAGGAGTTAAACTCTGCCTAATGTATGAATTATTGGTAATTAGCTACAAAAAAACACATTCTCTGAATCAGAACAGAAAAGATCTCTTATCTCAAGAAACTGCAGCTTGGGGACATGCTTAAGCTTAGCTTCTCTTGTTTGCAAAACTTGAATTTTTTGGGAAGATATAGGTAGTTAGACATAACCATTTCTAAGTGTTGAAGTTCAAATAAAGTTATAGACAGTCACCATCAGTTATGTGATCATTTCTGGTTAGGAGCTCTTCCAAATCAGCAACATGATAAAGCTCTGTTATTCTTTTGCTAATGATGATGTCACTGTTGGAAAATGGACTGATGATTCTAATTATGTTTGAGAAAGCCGCGCAGGAGATTGAGTTAGATCTTAGTTCAGGCCATTTGGCTGCTGCCGATGTTTTGATATGCTTTTATGTTTGTACATCCTTCTATTGCAAGAACTCAACTCGTTTGTTGTCTTACCACACACCCTTTGTAGTAGAACCAGAATCTTATATAGTTTTATGACAACACTCCTGTCATTTCCAAATCGTTTTTTTTCAGATATCATCTAATTGTGAGACAACATACTCCTACCATTAGGAAGAGAATCCCAAATTATTAGCATCCATCAAACAAAGAGATGAGATATGCTTACAAACACGATCATCAGCCACATTCTACATAAACATAAAAGAAGACAATGTTTTTAACTGAATCACAAGGTTTCATTTCACCATGATATGAAAAATAAGCAGTAGAACCTGATCATAATCTCGGTTATCAGAATCTTCTCCCTCAGATTCCCCAACTTCATCACCATCTTCTCCTTGTTCATTCTCTTCCTTGCAAACAAAATGTGATTTACTGTATGGCTCCATAGAACTGTAAACTGTTTATGTTGTACCTTAGACTTTGCTTCAAGCTTCTCAAAGTCATCCAATTTCTGCAGATCTACAACAGTGAACAGTTTCTTGTGTAACAATGTTGATAAAAAGAGGAGCAAATAAGAGACAATGTACCTGCGTCTTGAGTCCATCTTGCTCTCTTCAAAGGCCGTTCTCTAGAGTATCTGAGAGATTGCATATGATCAAACAATCAAAGTAACTTACAAGATATGAATCTAAGCTGGAGAAACAGATATGAAAACAAATGGTGTGAAAGTTGATTGATTCTCTCTTATTAAACTTCCTCTTCTTCGATTTCAACAATTTTGAAAACCTCTCAATGTCTAAACTCTCATTCTATAATATTGTAAACAATAAAAAAGACATGAGATAACAAAGCTTTACATTACAAATTGCTAAAGACAGTTTTGTTTGTACCTTTCTTTTAAACACCATCACCTAAATAATGAGTTATTTGTATCTATCTCAGTTCTTTATTGTTTTGAACTTTCTATTTTAGTAAACTAACAACTCTATTATCAAATTTATAACTGTATAACCTTTTATCACAAATCTAGAGTGTACAAGCATATAAACGGTTCTAAGTTCTAACGTTGGAGGTCATGATGTTAAACTTATTGGTTGGGGAACTACTGATGAAAGCCAAGACTACTAATGCCCACAGGTTGAGTGAGCAGGCATGAAATCCATAAGCAATGGATGATCGGGAGTTAAAGTTTAATTGATTATTTATTCAAATCTAGGACCCCTTCTTCCATTAGTCAGTTTTAGTGGTCGACCCTAAAATTTGTAGGCTATAAATAGTTTAGTAAATTTAAATAATTCCTTTTTTTTACAAATTTAGGAATATTTGTTTATGTAAATTATTTTTAAAATTTTAGAGAGTCTACATGCCAATGTTTCACTTGCCCACCCTAGACACTTATCTATATATTTAACTGGATTTGATCGAATTTCCTTTGTACGGTTCCGACTGCCCACAGCTAATGGACTTCCCACATCCACTCGGCCCGTGGATCCTATTCAGTACGATGGGCGGTGCATTATATTTTTTTCAAGATTCAAAAGTCTTGTTTACTAACCATGCAACCACCACAAGAAATTTCCACGCGTTTTGGCATCACTCACACGATACCGGAAATGATTTTCCGATAGGTCATTCATACTTCTACTACTCCCGCTCAAGCACGATTAACTATGGAGTTGTAAATGGATGTATGACAGAAAAGGTAAGTGCATTTTGATGATATAGGTATCCAAATCAATTTTCTTAATCTTTTCTACATATACCAAAAATCGGGATGTTATAATTCACTATCACTCACAAAGTGTGATGCCACCGTTGCGCACCAGGAAAGGTCTCAAAACGCCTCTCGTATCATGACTAAGATGGCTAACCAGCTCTGATACAACCCCGACCTTCTACGGCTAATGTGTCTCCCTCGTCCGCTCACTCGGCCTGTGGGCCCATTCCGTACAACGGGCGGTGCATTGTTTTTTTCAAAGCTCGAAAGTCTTGTTTATGATTTCCGCAATCACCACATGACCTTTCCACGTGTTTTAACATCACTCACACGATGCCGCGAATGATTTTCTAGTAAGTCATTCATCCTTCTACTATTCCAGCTCTCCAGCTCAAGCACGGTTAACCTGGAATTCTAAACGGATGTATGACCCAAAAAGTAAGTGTACTTTAGTGACATAGATATCCAAATTAATTATGTTAAACCTTCCTTCGTATACCAGAAACGGGATGTTACATCCTTGTTTTCCAGGTTTCCATAGTCTCTGTTACTTTCAATTATGTGCGCTTTCTTCTTCACTCAGTTTCATTTACCTTTTGTTTCATCTGCAAATTTGGGTTTTCCTTGTCTTTAAATACTTAGGTTGAAGATATTGATCAAATGATAGGCTTGATCATTTAAGACAAAATTTCAGGACAACACAAGCGATAAAGTTTGTGTTGGTTGGGTTTATAATGTGAATGATGAAAAAAAAGAGCATATGACTCTGCTTACAGTTTAAGGATGATACTGATAATCTATGTGCCAATAGTTCCTGCGGTAAAGTTTTTTTAAGGGCCTCGAAAGGACATAATTCCCACACAAGACACACCATTATAAAGCTTGTATTGTACATATCACAAATCTAATCTTTATATATAAAAATATAAAGAAGGAATATTAACCATTGCTTGGTTATATAGATTATCCATAAGCTACGTACTGTACAATGGTACTTTTATTTTCCTTCTCCATATAATTATTTCGCGTTATCTTGATTGTCAATAATTCTCAGCTATATAATAGTATGAAACTGTAATTAAAATAGAGGGTGGTGGCGGTGGGTCCATGTGTGAGTTTATCAAATGGAATCAGCGCATCACCCATGTTATAAGTACGTGGACTTACCATTATATATGCCATAATATTAGGGTATAACTCTCTAAAATATATATTACGTACTTATATATTTAAAGTCTTGACTTCGACCACCTTAGACATTTCAAGGTTAGGTTGAAGATCCACATTAAATGTGTTTATAATATTGAGTAACAATCTGTGGGTGGAATGTTGATGAAGAAATTCAAAACTGTATTTAGCAATGTACTATATATATATATATCGTTTAGAAGTTAAGTAACCATTGATGCTAAATAAAAATACTCATTCATAAATTATTCGTTATTGGTCCCTTACATCTCTCTAGATGACCATAACATGTTATAGTTTTTTTTATCTTCGGATCGGTTTTACATCTTGAATTACAAGAAAAGTATCCCTTTGTTGTTTTTGTTCGGTTTACATATACTTGAAACGACAGTCTCATAAGTTATAGTTATAAACTGTATAGCAATTTGCGTCAAAGTACCGAAACCTTTGATAAATATCTATTTATCAGCGTAAGTTGGCAACTTGCAACGTACCACGGAATTTGCGTATAATGGAGGAGCACTTATCAGTTAATGTCGTACGTTGAAGTTTCAACAAAACCTCATTGATTTTCGAATTCGACGTTCGCTGCGCCGATCGTCAAGAGACAACTTGTTTATAAATATGTACTTGCTTGTAATACTATATAACTATTTAATGGTTATTGTAAGAATTCTAATCATTCACGAGACGCGCTATAGCTTATACGTTGTACTACAAGTTTAAGCAAATATCAAAAAGAAATAAAAGATGATTGAGTTACATCATGTTTATATAATTATATCACACACACATGACACATACGTGTTGAATGTGTAAATGTATTTTGCATCATATGCATTTGGATTACCCATCGGCCATCGCCGGCCCACTTAGTATTATAGAACGTCACTTTCCACATCGATCTATCTTTATTTTGAGGGACGGATTAACTGAAAGAATAACACAATAAGATTTATCAAGTTTCTTTTAATAAATAGTTTAAAATTTGATAGATATTCTAATATTCTAAAATCAACTTTCAGCCATATTAGATTGCTGCATTAGTCTATTATATTTGTTTCGTACTAACCACCGGTTTACCATCCTACTTAAAATTTTAGTAAAAACTTGGTTGACAAGATAACTCAATTTAAAACTAAGAAAAAAGAAGTTTATAATTAAATGAATGGAACAAAAAGCAACTACCTAAAGTCACATGCCTTATAGGATTAACTAATTATCATATGCATGAAAACTCCGTATTATACGCACTCTTTTAATCATTGGGTCAATCATCAGCAAATCATATTATTATTTTCAGCGTTTTTCCGCTAATTCCAAGTCATATATAATTATTTATACATTTAGTTTAATTGAAACTAGCTGTGTGATTTTACTATAAATAGGTGATGAAGCCTAAGTCTTATGCATCCAACTCTACAATCATCAACGTCTTCTTTTATCATAAAAACCTAAGAATTTTCTAAGAAAATGGCGAAGATCGCCTCTCTTTTGGTCGCAGTTATCTTCTACGCAATGTTTTTCATGAAGATCAGTTCAGTTTCTGCAGGGTGGTTGCGAGCTCATGCGACCTTCTATGGTGGAAGTGATGCTTCTGGTACAATGGGTAAGTTCCCAAACTACGGCTTGATATTTTTATTCGGTTCGGTTTAATTTAACACTTCAAATTGTATTTTTTTCGATTTGGAGAAACTTATATTTTCAAATTATTTCGGTTTGGTTCAGTTCTATATCTACAAACAAATATAGTTTTAATATTTATTCTTCTTATGATATGATCTTTTCATGAGGTTACTTCTTGCTCAAGAAATGTATTTATAATTTTACCTTCAGGTGGAGCTTGTGGTTATGGAAACTTATATACGGATGGTTACAAAACAAACACTGCGGCATTGAGCACAGCACTGTTCAATGACGGCAAGTCATGTGGTGGATGTTACCAGATTGTCTGCGACGCATCCAAAGTGCCACAATGGTGTCTTAGAGGCAGATCAATCACAATTACTGCCACAAACTTTTGTCCACCAAACTTTGCTCAGGCAAGTGACAATGGGGGATGGTGCAACCCACCAAGACCTCACTTCGACATGGCTCAACCTGCCTTTCTCACCATCGCTAAGTACAAAGCTGGAATCGTCCCCATCCTCTACAAAAGGTAATTACATTACAACTTCTACTTAATGCTCTAAACAATTTTTAACATGTATTTTATATTTTTATCTAATATCCTATATATTTATAATATATAAAACTTGCATTAAAACTTTATAAGTTCACGTTAATTGTACAGTAATGTTAGTCAATGTTACTATTTCTGTTTTCTTGTAGATCAAGAATGTCATAAAATAGTGTGCTTAAAGGGTTCTTCTTATTGTTATAGGGTTGGATGCAGAAGAAGTGGAGGGATGAGATTCACAATGAATGGTAGGAACTATTTCGAGCTGGTTCTCATCTCAAACGTAGGAGGAGCTGGTGAGATCTCTAAAGTTTGGATTAAAGGCTCTAGAAGCAAGAAATGGGAGACTATGTCAAGAAACTGGGGAGCTAACTGGCAAAGCAACACCTACCTTAATGGCCAATCTCTTTCTTTCAAAGTTCAACTCAGCAATGGAAGAATCAAAGCAGCTCTCAACGTCGTTCCTTCCAATTGGCGGTTTGGTCAGAGCTTCAAGAGCAACATCCAGTTCTAATCATATAAGCAAAAACAATGTTATAACCGGGTTAATGGTTTTTTTTTTCCCTCTCCATCTTACACTTTTGTATCGTTTGTATTTACTTTCTTTGTTTTCTAGCTTTATCATAGTCTTGCTTCCAGAGAGTTTATAATCTGGGGAAGACTCAAGCAGTGATGATTATATTTGTACATTTTGGGAACACAATATGTATCACTATATAATTTATATTAATGAAGAATATATCGTTTTGTTTCAGAAAAAAAAATCGTTGACAAAAAAAAAAAAGAATATATCAAGCAACTTACTTTAAAGGTCCTTGAAAATCTGTATCTTGCCTCTCCCAACATCAGCGATGTACAAGCGTTTATATGTACAAGATAGTTACGAGATCATAGAGATCTCCCTAGATTATAGGATGATTACAAAATTCTATAAACAGAATAAGAATATCTTTCGTATATTCTTTCACCCTCCCTCGGTTGGAGCGTTGGATTTCCTAACGGTCAAGCTGTCTGTATTTTGATAGTAAATGTAACAAGACAAAGAAGCCATAAAATTGCTGGTTAATAATTAGAAAAAAAAACACAAGTTGAACGAGACATACGTAGAAGTAAATCATAAAAGTTTCAAACTAATATTTGTATCCAATGGACTAATTAGGATAATTGTAATTTTGTAAACTAATTTAATATAATTTTATATTTCCTGGTTAAAAAGTAAGTGTGCTAATGGTATGTTTATATTCTCGTCTCTTATGATAAATTAGAGTTATTTATATATAACTGAAAATTGTATATAACTGAAAATTGGTCTTACTTGCTTGCAAAAATATATTCGTGCAATGCACGGGATCAATACTAGTATATATATATATATCTTATTATTAGGGATGTTGTCACGTCGAACCTTGAATGTTTTGCACAATAGATTGTCGGTTAGTTTTACGTTTTTTTATCTATAATACTTTTAGATCAAAACCAAGTTTTAATTGATTATGGCTGTTTCACAACTCATAACATTTCTCCTTAATATGATTTTTTAAATTTAATTTATATGTTATTATTTTGATTATTTTAGATGAGTAACTTCTGTGAAATAATGTTTTTCCAGGATAATTACTAGTTGGACTTAGCAACAAAGAAATAATAATTATATTTACAGAAAGCAGTCAGCATTAATAATACGAATTTTTTTTGATATACTTACTTATTATAGTTTTGTGAGAGTAGTCCTTTTATTTTTGGCTATGTTTTGTTGAGGAAGAGAATTACTAAAAAAAAAAAAAGAATTTCAAAGGTGAAAAAGAGAACAAATTCCCTCCAAATGATTGGGCCATAAACCACAGAAGGCTTCTCTCTCAGCCGAAAAACGAGAGGAGCCGAACACATACACTCCTCATAAAACCTTCACAAAATCTCTACTGATCTCCGATATATTGTTGGTGACTAGATCGCTTTTGTTGCTTTCTCTGGCGGCTGCATCGTTCCTCGATCTAGGTTAGTTTTTTTTCTGCACTCGTTATTGCAAACCGTTTCCGCTTAGTTAGATTTGCTGATTTTGATTTTCTCAAGCTAAATTTCCCCTTAATAAGAGTCGTTTTGTTTTCCTTATCTTGGCGATGATTAGGCTTTGGTGGTTTTAGATAACTTGGTGATCGTCTCTTGATTTTTGCCTGACCGGTGATCTGACTTCCTGTTCAGATTGATTTTGTTTGTTTGATCTCTACTCTCTGATGAACTAAGATGAATGTATTTAGCCGTGTTATTAAAACCGGACCGATCCGATAGTCGAACCGGATTCGACCATGAATCGATTACGTAGCCGGATTGGGTCTAATAATCAGTTTGACCATGAACCGGTCACGTAGCCGGATTGGATCTCAAAATTATTAAACTGGTAAAAACCATTAAAACTATCAAAAATCTATAAAACTTCCATATAAACATAAAACTTGATTATTAAACTAGTGTTTTTTATTTATTTCACTCACATGTTTTGGTGGGGTTAATCTTCTTACAGTTAGACTTTCAACTCTATATATATGTATACATATAGGTAAAGCAAAAGTGAGATCAGCAAATCTTATCAACTTTTTTTTTCATAAATATATGATGCTTATTAGATTTGCTCTTATAAGGTGGACCAACAGTTTCTTATATTTTCTTTTTTCCTTTGCCTTTTGTTACCGACACAATTGGAGGCATCGTATGATGTTGTCCACGCACACACAATATAATTATATAAACACTACCAAGTCATAGGCTTCTGCTATATAAAAAAAAGGAACATCGTGTCTTCATGCTTACTTGTTGGCTTGAAAAAATCACGTGGTTTTTATTTTCTTCTTTTTTTTTTTGATAATCCAGGGATTCCCCGCTTCGCGGATCATTCCCCTGGATCCGGTCAAGCAGCGGTCCATTTCACCCGGGAGAACTGTACCTGGGCTGAATCGAACCCAGTACCGCTTTGGTGTCCAGAAAAGGCAGGTTAGTTTCCGCATGTAGAGGAAATCGAACCCGGATGGTGGTCCGTCCTACCACTTGGACTATCTCGTCCGGAAATGCTCTTCTTCCAAAGTCAATGCATAAACAGTAATGCTCTAGAACTCAATAATGCTTTTCTGTTTATAAGCATGAAAAATGCTCATCCCGACAAATGAGACAGTGAACTGGAAGATTTTGAAACTATTTATTAGTGTAGCATTATTTTCCATTGTGCATATCATTCAAAAGTTTGACATTGTTATCTCTGTGCTAGAGAGTGTGTTGTAGAAAGTTAGGTGTCGGTTTTACCCTCTCAAAAGTCTCATTTAGGTCAGTGCTTGGCAAAGAAATCTACTTTCTGTCATTCTGACTTAAAGCATCTGATTCCTTTTTTTTCTGCCTTACCAAACTAAGTAGAAGAGTTTGCTTGAGAGTCCTCCCTCTTCTTATCTATGTTCCTTACTTTGTGCACATTGGAACACACTAACTTAACCATCCTCCTTTGAATAGTTTCATTGGACTTCTTACTGTTGTTGAGAACGAATACGATATTTGGTTTTAGTATGATCATGTGTTTGAAGTTATGGCCACTAACCAGAATTGACCTTGAACTAAAGATCTTGTACACAAGTTTTAGAAGTTTGTATTAAGAAAGTTCATGTGCCATAACAAATTTTATATAGAAGTTTTTATTTTTAGTGCAATAGTTTATGGACAATTTTTTTTTTAAATGTTTTAGGTGGCCAAGTATACCAGAAAATAATCCTAGCAATACAAGAATATAAGACCGGGCATGTTACTATATAACTTTCTAGATTGTATACCATAGTAGGGGTAACAATTTTTTTTTCTTGGCCAACTTTAAAAGAATCCATTTCCAATAAAAGCAGAAGGTAGATCTTTCTACATTGTATTCCCCCAAAATCAAATCCAACGTCGGGTTCGGCCGAGTGAGAGAGGTCATTTTCAGGTTAATCTTTTTCTAATGTCGCACTCAAAAATATAAAAAATACTTCTTGGGTTAATATTAGTAATATTAGTTTGGGCAAATCTCCAAAATAGCACATTTCTAAGTTTATGTCATAAAAATAGTTCTCAAAAGCTAAAATGACCAAAATAACATTTTATCTTGAAAAATTTAAATTTTTTTTATTTTTCAAAATTTGAAATCTTATCTTAAAACCCCACTCTCCAACTCTAAACCCTAAAACCTAAACTCTAAACCCTAAACCCTAAACTCTAAACCCTAAACCCTAAACCCTAACTCTAAACCCTAAACCCCCCCCCCCTTAACTCTAAACCCTAAACCCTACCCCTTAACTATAAACCCTAAACCCTAAACTCTAAACCCTAAACCCTAAATCCTAAACCCCACCCCTTGACTCTAAACCCTAATGTCTAAATTAATTTACCATTGAGGTATAAGTGTATATTTATCTCTTTTGATAAAATATTAAGTGTTATTTTAGTCATTTTTATTTTTAGAGACTATATTTGTGACAAAAACATTTTTAGTGCTATACTAGTCATTTTCTCTATTACTTATATATATATATATATATTAAGTTAAATATTACTTCTTCGATATTAGTTTAATTGGTGTTTAAAAAAATATTTTTTTGAAAAATAATTGATGTTTTCATTGTTTTAAATATAATTTAATATCATTTGAACTTTGTGACCAATTACAAAATCTTTTATTTAGTTTTTATTGGTTGAACTAATATCATTTAAATATATTTTTATGTAATTATATTGTATAAAAATTTATATTTTTAATATATGTACAAAGACTTTAAACACCAGTATATATAAAAATACTATATACAAAGGGTTAAATAGTAGTTTGGTCAGGCGGAGGAGTGGCTCCAGGATTTGGATATGCCAGGGACCCACAGAAGAGAGGAATACTTCAATGATAATTACGTCATCTCACCTTGTCATACCATGATTAACCTGAAGTTATTAGAGTGACCTTCTTATCGGAAATTAAGAAACAGTTTTTAACTTCCGCTAAAAACTCCCATCCTAAGAACCCTAGGTTAATCATGCTCTAAAATCTTAAAAAAATCTAAATATCTAATTCAAAACATCTTTGTAATAATAATATCCCCGTGATTGCGAAGTGTGTGATATTCTTTCTCAGCCCCAACTCTCCGGGAGATTATCACCGGCTGTGTTAATATAATTGATAGGAGTTTTGAGCCCTTTTTATTTGGTTAGTGGTGGGGAAAAAAGGCAAAGAAAGAAAATAAAAGTCTTGTCTATGTTTTCAGAGGACCGAATCTTGTGGTGTATCACTTATGCATGGCTGTGAAGCCTCTGTGTAGTCTGTAAAGCTTACACGAGGATTTTCTTGCTCCCTCTCTTTTTCTCTCTATGATAATAATGTCTCTCACACCATTCCCTTCGGCCTTCTGTCTATCTGTTTACACCTCTCTTTCGTTTCTTTTGGCTCTATTTACTTACCCTCTCTCGATGATAACGACTTGAAAGTTGAAACCCACCTCAAAAAAGAAACAAAATATTCTCAAATTATTCCCTTCTAAGCCTACTGTCTTGCTCATGTTAAGGGTCACTTCTCTCTCTCTTTTTGTATGTTTCTTTTGAGTGGCCGTGAAGGTGTGTCATTCAGCTGGTGCCCCGTCCTGGTTAGTCCATTTTTGTTCTTTTTCGAAATAGCTGGCCTGTTAGGAGCATGTTTATTGCGAGTCTCTTAGGTTGAGATTTTTAGCGTAATATAAGATACAGTTTTAGTTTTTAACTAAAAAAACTAAGAGACATCTCTTAAGAGCATGATTAACCCGGAGTTCTTATGATGGGGTTCTTAGCGGAAGTTAAGAAACAGTTTCTTAACTTCCGCTAAGAACCTCAATCTAAGAATCCCGGGTTAATCATGGTCTTATATCTCTTATTTAATAGACGTGTCTTAGTTTTTTTAGTTAAAAGTTAAAAGACAGTATCTTATATTACGCTAAGAACCGCAACTTAAGAGACCTCCAATAAACATGCTATTAGGGCATTCGCAGCAAGAAGAATCTGTTCCATCGTCTCTCAGAAATATAACATTGGTATAATAATTAAAAGTAAAATAGAAAAGGATTAGACCAATTAAAGGATTACAAATGTAGAAATTGTTTCTTCTAAAGGTGTCAGGGTCCCTTTGCTGCTTTGCATAGAGACGTCTTTCTCCAATTTGTTATCTCTTTCATACTTTTAACATTTATTTGATTATTTTATTACCAAAAGACTCAAATTTGTTACTGATGCGGATGGCCTTAGAGCATCATTAACGTATAGTTCTTAGTACAGGGTTCTTAGCAGAATATAAGAACCCGACTCTTAACTTTTAACTGAAAAAGTTAAGAGCCGGCTCTTAAATCTCTTATTTAAGAGCCGACTCTTAACATTTTCAGTTAAAAATTAAGAGTCGGATTCTTATATTCTGCTAAGAACCATGTACTAAGAACCCTGCGTTAATGATGCTCTTAGAATCATATATTGTCGTTGGTATCATCTTCAGTGTTTGACTTGTGCTTGTTTGTTTTCTTGCTTCTATTTCAATAACTTTAGATGCGTGTTCCTTGGCCTGATGGGTTCTTTTACATTCAGCAGAAGTGAGATCAATATGGTGATAGACAGTGACATTTTATTTATTGTTTACTTTATCGTCTTTCTTGACACTTGGTTCTGTTAATGTGGCTTGATTTTCTTTAACAACACAATGCAGGTGACCTCAACTTTTTGTTTTGTTTTGGTGTGAGCGTATGCCTGGAGATAAGTACAACTCGTCTTCGTCTCACATCCCTCTCTCTCGAATAGAACGGCTCTTGAGAGAAAGAGAGCTTAGAGAGAAGAGGAGGAGCAACCGGGCTCGTAATCCAAATGAAGCTGTTGGCAGTTCTGAAAACTCTGACAACGACCTACGTCTAGAAGGGGACAGTTCAAGGCAATATGTTGAGCAGTACTTGGAAGGTGCTGCTGCTGCGAGGGCGCATGATAATGTGTGTGAGAGGCAAGAAGTAAGGCCTTATAACAGGCAACGGCTGCTTGTAGTGGCTAACAGGCTCCCAGTTTCTGCGGTGAGAAGAGGTGAAGATTCATGGTCTTTAGAGATCAGTGCTGGTGGTCTAGTTAGTGCTCTCTTAGGTAACTCATTATCTTCTCATCCTGGTTACTTATGAACACAAGACCTTACTAGTCCATTTGATGAAGTCTTTTGACCGATGTATTAGTAGCTCAAGGCCGAACCTGAGATTTTTGGGGTTTAAATAAATCAGTAAAAAATATTTTAAACAATTTGGAGACTGTGGTCATATATATTAACTCGGAGAATTTTGAGGACTCAGATCAATGTTTCACTTGGCTATGTCGAGAATTGGCTCTGAGCAGGCTGACATAAACTATGGCATTTTGTAGGTGTAAAGGAGTTTGAGGCCAGATGGATTGGATGGGCTGGAGTAAATGTGCCTGATGAGGTTGGGCAGAAGGCACTTACCAAAGCTTTGGCTGAGAAGGTTCACAGTATATCATTTCTTAATGTTGTTGCCAATGAAAATGATCTTGTGTATACTTGATGTCTTATGTTGTTAAATTTTCAGAGGTGTATCCCTGTGTTCCTTGACGAAGAGATTGTTCATCAGTACTCTAATGGCTATTGCAACAACATTCTGTGGCCTTTGTTTCACTACCTTGGACTTCCACAAGAAGACCGGCTTGCCACAACAAGAAGCTTTCAGTCCCAGTTTGCTGCATACAAGAAAGCAAATCAAATGTTTGCTGATGTTGTAAGTGAACACTATGAAGAAGGAGATGTTGTCTGGTGCCATGATTATCATCTTATGTTCCTTCCTAAATGCCTTAAGGAATACAACAGTAAGATGAAAGTTGGATGGTTTCTTCATACACCATTCCCTTCTTCTGAGATACACAGAACACTTCCTTCACGTTCAGAGCTTCTTAGATCAGTTCTTGCTGCGGATTTAGTAGGGTAACATCGCTACTTGCTTCTTTCTATCTATTTGCCAGTACTCTTCAATGTTAATGTCTTATATTGTATACTTTTCAGTTTCCATACATATGACTATGCAAGACACTTTGTGAGTGCATGCACTCGTATACTTGGTCTTGAAGGAACACCTGAAGGAGTTGAGGATCAAGGCAGGCTTACTCGAGTAGCTGCTGTATGGCCATCTCATTACTCTAACCCTCATATTATTCACATTTATCATCTCACAATGACTACACAACTCATAACACCTTGTCTTTTTTTTTTTTTTTGCCTTTGGGTTTCAGTTTCCCATTGGTATAGATTCTGAGAGGTTTATACGAGCACTTGAAGTCCCTGATGTCATACAAAACATGAAGGAGTTGAAAGAAAGATTTGCCGGCAGGAAGGTAAGGGCTGCGCTGCAATCTATTTGAAAGCACATAGAAGTGTTTGTTCTCCCTCTTTACTGAGTTTTGTTTTGTTCTTGATAGGTGATGTTAGGTGTTGATCGGCTTGATATGATCAAAGGGATTCCTCAAAAGATTCTTGCATTTGAAAAATTCCTAGAGGAAAACGCAAGCTGGCGTGATAAAGTGGTGTTATTGCAAATTGCAGTACCAACAAGAACAGATGTCCCTGAATGTAAGTCTTCATTCTTGGAGTACAAATTTTCATGGTAGCTCTTCTAATGGTTTTCATTACCATTATGTCACAAAGGATCATATCACCAAAAATGTAGTAGCTATTCTAGATGAACTAGTAAACTAACCCTCTTTTCAAAGTACACTATCTTGAAACTTGTGGATGTTGTTATTACAGATCAAAAACTCACAAGCCAAGTTCATGAGATTGTGGGAAGAATTAATGGTCGTTTTGGGACACTTACTGCAGTTCCAATACACCACCTGGTCTGTCTTTTTCTTCCTCTCATGCATCCTATTATGTTAGGATTTGAAAACTGTTTTAGCAAAGACTATTCTTGATGGTATATGGACAGAGAAAATATTATATGTATCACTATATATGAGAAAATGGTGATTAAATTCTCATGCCCTGTGATCAGGATCGTTCTCTGGACTTTTATGCTTTATGTGCACTCTATGCCGTCACAGGTAAATAGTCTAGCTACTTGTGGGTATGGTTACAGTTTGTATGGCTTTTGTTACTTTCTGTTATCTGATTACTTTCTTTCTTCAGATGTTGCACTTGTTACATCTTTGAGAGATGGGATGAACCTTGTCAGTTACGAGTTTGTTGCTTGCCAAGAAGCCAAGAAGGGCGTCCTCATTCTCAGTGAAGTAATAACTCTCATACTCTGCAGCTTCATGATGATTTGCCCCATCAGAGTGGGTTTTTCAAAGTTGCATTTGTTTTACAGTTTGCAGGTGCTGCACAATCTCTAGGTGCTGGAGCCATTCTTGTGAATCCTTGGAACATTACAGAAGTTGCTGCCTCCATTGGGCAGGCCTTAAACATGTCACCTGAAGAAAGAAAGAAAAGACATAGGCATAACTTCCATCATGTTAAAACTCATACCGCTCAAGAATGGGCTGAAACTTTTGTGAGGTATGCAAGTTACTATTAATGCCTTGTTTATGTTGTCAAATGATGTACATAATGAGATGATCCTTGGAAGCTATTGAAGTGATACTCTTTAACAAATATGCAGTGAACTAAATGATACTGTAATAGAGGCTCAACTAAGAATCAGCAAAGTCCCACCTGAGCTTCCACAGAATGACGCGATTCGACTGTATTCAAAGTCAACCAACAGGCTACTGATCCTGGTAACTAGTTTGGGGGCTGTCTTTTACCATACCTGTGGCCACTTTCTTTTTGTAACTTTTGAAACCATTCAGGGTTTCAATGCAACATTGACTGAACCAGTGGATAATCAAGGGAGAAGAGGAGATCAAATAAAGGAGATGGATCTTAATCTACATCCAGAGCTAAAAGAACCATTAAAGGCATTATGCAGTGATCCAAGTACAACCATAGTTGTCCTGAGTAGAAGCAGCAGAAGCGTTTTGGACAAAGTATGTATCTATTTTCTTACTCTTGTTTCCTTTCTTGGAATACAAGCTTCACTGACTGACTTGGTTTTTACTCAAAATCAGAACTTTGGAGAGTATGATATGTGGTTAGCCGCAGAGAATGGGATGTTCCTAAGGCTTACAAATGGAGAGTGGATGACTACAATGCCAGAACACTTGAACATGGAATGGGTTGATAGTGTAAAGGTACAAAGATACTTAGTCCAGACAAAGCCTAATCACAATCTGAGTTCTGGTTTTTTCTACTTGTAGCATGTTTTCAAGTACTTCACTGAGAGAACACCAAGGTCACACTTTGAAACACGTGATACTTCGCTTATATGGAACTACAAATATGCAGGTAACCTCTCCATCTCTCTATTTTTGGTTATTTTCAGTTCGGGTCGGTTATTTTGGATATCGGGTTGCGGGTTTTAGAATCCATTTAGGAACCACCAATTTTTTTTTTTGTTAGGATCAGTTCACACATTTTCGATTCAGGTCGGTTTGGATAGCAAAACTAGAAACTGGCTAATACCCGGAACCGGTTCGATTATTTTAGGTAATTTAGATAAAAATCTCGGATGCTTTGGGTTATTTCGGTTAATTTTGGATAATACAGTTTCTTAAATACTTTTGGATATTTTAGATTTTTGAATTATATTTATATATTTGGTTATTTTTTATGTATATATAGTTAATATTTATATATATCCGTGTATCCATTCGGTTTTCTGTTCAGATATTTCAGATATAAAAATATCATAACTGTTTAGTATTTGGGAGTTTCAGTTTCAGTTTTGGTTCGGTTCTTCTGACATTGGTAAAGTGCCCAGGCCAACTGAAACACTTATTATCTCATTCTCGATGTAGATATTGAGTTCGGGAGACTTCAAGCAAGAGACCTGTTACAACACTTATGGACAGGTCCTATTTCTAACGCATCAGTTGTGTTGTCCAAGGAAGCCGCTCTGTGGAAGTTCGTGCTGTAGGTGTGACCAAGGGAGCTGCAATTGATCGCATTCTAGGAGAGATAGTGCATAGCAAGTCCATGACCACACCCATTGATTATGTAACAGCCCGATCCCCCGGCGTCCGACCGGGGTTATCGAAGGAGCGTTATGGACACGTGTCTACTCATTTAGCCAACCCTACGTGTCCCGTTACTGGTCCCGAGAGACGAGCGCATAACCTTCTTTGAAATACCGTCACACCCACATCCATATACTTCTACTTACAGTCCTGCGCACAGGGAAAAATGGAAATGGAGGGGTGAGTAACAAGTTACTCAGTGAAGTGGTTCTAGCCCAGCCTGCCCGCATGACACTCTATACTACTCTATGCGGGAACTAGGACTGACTAGCCACTACAATCAGTTAATGCATTTTATCATTTCCTAACGTCATCTATTGATTTTCCACATTCACTTCCATTCATTTCTAACAACCTAGTGATCAATCAATACAATGATCTCACTCATTGCCACACACGTCAAACCCTAGGCTTAACCGACTCATCATACCAGTCCGACTCGATCCTATGACACCTTTAACTCCCTGTTACCCGAC
>NC_027749.1:25989120-26003713 GCF_000695525.1 Brassica oleracea var. oleracea | reverse complement strand
TTATGTCTTGTGCATTGGCCATTTCTTGGGGAAGGACGAAGATGTGTACACTTTCTTTGAACCAGAACTCCCATCAGACATCATCCCAGCCATTGCACGGTCCAGACCATCATCTGATAGTGGTACCAAATCATCATCAGGAGACAGAAGACCACCTTCAAAGTTGATACACAACAACAAAAGCGGTTCAAAGTCTTCATCCTCATCTAACTCTAACAACAACAAGGCTTCACAGAGATCTCTTCAGACAACAGAGAGAAAAAGTGGGTCCAACCATAGCTTAGGGAACGCAAGACGTCCTTCACCAGAGAAGATCTCATGGAACGTGCTTGACCTGAAAGGAGAGAACTACTTTTCTTGTGCGGTGGGTCATACCCGCACCAGTGCTAGATATCTTCTTGGCTCACCTGATGATGTTGTTGGCTTCCTAGAGAAGCTCGCTGACACGTCGGTTCCTAATTCATCATCTGCATCTTAGAATCTTAGAAGGTGCCAAGTGAGAGCTCTTGTAACTCAAGAAGTCATTGTTTTGTAACAATAAGTAACCATTGACCAGATTCCTTTAGTGGTTTTGATCTAATATAATAAAGAGTAGAGCAAGTGATGAACAAAGAACAAAATTATGAGAACAGGAACACGACTTCTAAGCAAGCTCTACTACAACCCCTGTCTCTTCAGGTTTTCTTGTTTGGTTCGAATGCATACTTGATCAAAGACTCCTTGATTGAGAGTATCCCAGGGAACTCTTTCTTGAGCTTAGAAGCATCCATCTCTACTACAACGCTTGTCTCTTCAGGTTTTCTTGTTTGGTTCGAATGCATACTTGATCAAATGACTTAAGCTACCATTTGAACTCAGGGTTGATGTAGTCTCTGTACATCTCTACGATTTCATTGTGCCCCACACCAGGGTTTAAGTGAAAAATGAAGCAAAAAAGTTTGGGAACATAGGTATGCACTTGTCAAAAGACAACATATGAGTTATTAGTGGCAGCTTAGACAATTCATCCGTTACATATAGTTCAACTGACGACTAATTAATGTAATAAATATTAGTGTTACAAAAAAACGTAATAAATATTGGCAATTCTCCTAAATAGATTTTTTAAAGTTTTTATCTTGAAACTAGCCTCTTATATTGAAATTCAGATTAATAGCATTCATTATTAGACCAAAATACTAAATTACCCACATTCACTAATAAAGCTAAAGAAAAAATAACAAATAGAAAAAAATTCGACGACGAACAGATATATCACGACATCTCCGCCATGGAGACAGTATCACGGCGATTCTCCATCATCAAAGACGCCATAGACAATATCACGACGATCCTTCACCATTTAACTCTTGGCAGTCAAAATCAGAACTGGCTGATGTAAGTTTTCAAATTGAAAATAGAAATTAGAGATTTTGATATAAAATTTGGGGTTTTCTCTTCTTTGACTTGCGAATCGGTGTTTTTCTACCAGTCTCGTGACATTGCTGAGCTTGTGAAAGGAAGTATCGAATCCAGTAGAGAAAAGTATCTCAACTTTATTTTTCTTATGTGTCGTTTTATTCCACATT
The DNA here is from genome assembly GCF_000695525.1 of Brassica oleracea var. oleracea. Lineage (NCBI taxonomy): Eukaryota > Viridiplantae > Streptophyta > Magnoliopsida > Brassicales > Brassicaceae > Brassica > Brassica oleracea. Next base: position 26,002,145 of record NC_027749.1, on the reverse strand, counting down.
TCTTCTTTAGTTTTATGAATAGATTGGTTCGAAAACCTTTTTTTGTCTATTTGTGTGCAGCTAAATCTTTGTTTTTGAAGACATGAGAACCATGAGATCTGCTTAGGAAACATTGCTCTTTCTTATGATGAGTTCTTACATGCCACTGGATTTCAACCACAACAGCGCAGCTAAGATTTTGGTTGAAGTTGAGTTGAGTAAAGGTTTCCCTTCAAGTATTGCTAATGATGAAAATGTATTTATTTCTATGGTTGATGTTGATTATGCTTGGTTGCCTTCTAAATGTGAAAGATGTGGTAAGCTCAGACACAAGATTAAACCCTGCTTGGAATCTGTTACTAAGTCTCATATAGTTGCCACTGATGTTTCTGAAAATCCCTCCAATGGTAGCACTGTGGTCGTCGAGACCAACAAACTACCGAAATCTGCCCAACCTGACACTTCTTTAGTTCAAACTTCAGCTGTCACAGTATTTCCTCCAAGTAATGAATCAAGTGTGGTCGACATTGCTATTCTCGAGAACCAGCTGTGTGGTACTTTATCAGCAATCCCAGTGTTCATGAGTGTGACATTTCTAGTCGATTGTGTGTGCTTGTGAAACTTTGTAGGGTTTTTTTCGATTTCAGGAAGAGTTTTTTAAGTTTCAGGATAGCTTTCCAGAAAATCTGGTACTAACAAATTTGAAAAAAAAAATTGGCTTGGTTAGTTACGCAGGACAGTAAACAAGATGGGAGCTTCAGTACCTAATATGATTGTTTGTTGTGTTTGTTGTTACCTGGAAAAGTCCTTGGAAGTTGTTGGAGCTCAAATCAGAGGCTCCTAAATTTTGGGAACACAAGGTTTTGAGGTAATGTACCTTTTATTTTGTTTTTTTCTAGACAATGTTGATTATGTTGATTATGTGTGGTATTTTTTTATCTGCAATCCCAGTGTTCCTGAGTGTGAATGAGATGAGTTTTTTTGTAGAAAAAATTGTGGTTTTCTTCAGTTTCAGGAAGGTGTTTCAAACTTTCAGGATAGCTTTCCAAAAAATCCGATACTAGAAAATTTGAAATTTGTTTTGGCTTGGTTACGCAGGATAGCAATGCGATGGGAGATTCAATACCTGTCATGCTCAGATTTTGTTTTTTTTTTAACTTTTATGTTGACTTGGACAAGTAAGAAGTTTATAATGAATGATGACGACATTTGTTTCATTTACGTTGTTATTAAAGAAATTTTAGGAAGTCTTGAAGCATTGTCAGTAATTCTATTAAGAAAGTGTTAAAATGTGTTATCATTGTAAAAGACATATCCTATCTAGGATAACTTATGGTACTTTTAGGATGAGTTTCCAGAAAATAAAAATGTGAACTTATTTATTCACAAAGATAAATATATCTTATCGAGGATACCATTTGTGATATTCATGATGGGTTTCCAAAAATTGAATATGAAAATGAGATTACCAAGATACAAGACCACTAAGCCAAGGTGTTATATCTCAAAATGAGTAAGCTTTTAAAAGCAATATAAGCAATTCTTTTGCTGATTTATAAACAAGTATATATGTGGTTTGGTGAATATCACGTAACCATTAAATAAACAACATCCAGAAAATGATCAATAAAGCACGATTCAATTTGTTTGGAAGGTTTAGTACATGATCATGAAGGTGTTTCAAACTTTCAGGATAGCTTTCCAGAAAATCCAATACTAGAAATTTGAAAAAAGTTTTGGCCTTGTAACGCAAGACAACAATGCGATGGGAGATTCAATACCTGTCATGCTAAGACTATGTTTTTTAACTTTGATGTTGACTTGGACCAGTAAAAAGTTTATAATGAATGATGACGATGTTTGTTTCATTTACGTTGTTATTAAAGAAATTTTAGGAAGTCCTGAAGCATTGTCAGCAATTCTATCAAGAAAGTGTTAAAATGTGTTATCATTGTAAAACACATATCCTATCTAGGATAACTTATGGTACTTTTAGGATGAGTTTCCAGAAAATAAAAATGTGAACTTATTTATTCACAAAGATAAATATATCTTATCGAGGATACCATTTGTGATATTCATGATGGGTTTCCAAAAATTGAATATGAAAATGAGATTACCAAGATACAAGACCACTAAGCCAAGGTGTTATATCTCAAAATGAGTAAGCTTTTAAAAGCAATATAAGCAATTCTTTTGCTGATTTATAAACAAGTATATATGTGGTTTGGTGAATATCACGTAACCATTAAATAAACAACATCCAGAAAATGATCAATAAAAAATATAAATCATCAACAAACCATTGAAATGAAAAAGAATAGAACACAGATGAATAAGGAACTTCATCATATAACAGGAGAAACAAATGTATTAGTAGTTTGCTTGGTACAACTAGCTGAATCAGTAAGAAACTGCATGATTCAATAAAAAACATCCAGAAAATGATCAATAAAAATGTAAATCATCAACAAACCATTGAAATGAAAATGAATGGAACACATATGAATAAGGAACTTCATCATATAACAGGAGAACCAAATGTATTAATAGTTTGTTTGGTACAACTAGTTGAATCAGTAAAAAACTGCACGATTCAATTTGTTGGAAGGTTTAGTACATGATCAGGAAAGTTTTCCTGAATAATTTAGTTGAAACAAAACAAAAAACCTTAACTAGTCCATTCTCCACAAACACAAAAAAAATTCAACCATATTTTGAAAACCTATTAAAATGATCAAAACCAAATCTCAGAAAAGATCAACCAACTGTGTATCTAAGAAATTTGAACTAAATATTCCAAAAATATTCCAAAAATTGTGAAGATTTTATCTAAGTAAGTTTGAAAGGAAACACAAACTATGTAACATTTTAATCTGGAAATGTAATTCCGTTTTCGAAATGAAAAAAAAAACTCCCACTAGTCGACCACGAGAACTCTAGGAAAGGGCATCATCGTGTGCAGCTACTAAGCCAATGGAATTATATATGTTTGTTGATGTAAGTAAAAAAATATAACCAAAAGCTTTTTATAAAATCTAAAAAACATAAAATGATTGGACTCCGTGGGGAATCGAACGCGGAGGACATGTGACTTTCAAGTTTAGTAAGAGTATTAGTTTAGCTGCTAGGCTGAGGAAAATCATCTATTATAATCAAACAGATAAATTTAGTTAAATCTAAATTATATATTATAAAGTTGGAAAGCATTTAGAAATTTATGGATGGGCTTTCAGAAATAATATATTAGTGTGTTTCTATCTAGAAAAGTTTAAATTAGAAATGAAATGATATCAAAAACTAAGGATTTCAATTTGTGATGTAGAATTTTAAGGAAAAAAAGATAAGGAAAATAATTTGCATCTCCCACTAGTTGGACCCGAGAACTCTAGAAAAGGGCATTAAAGTGTGAAGCCACTAGACCAAAGGAATTATAATTGTTTGTTGATGTAAGTAAAACAAACTAACCAACAACTTTTTATTCAATTTAAAAAAACATAAAACGATAGGATCCTATGGGAATCAAACGCGGGGGCATGTGACTTTCAGGTTTAGTAAGAGTAGTGGTTTAACCGCTAGGCTGAGGAGAATCATCTATTATAATCAAACACAAAAATTTATTTAAGCCTAAATTATATATTAAAGTTGGAAAGCATTTAGTAATTTTTGGATGGGCTTCCAGAAATAATATATTAGTGTGTTTCTATCTAGCAAAAATTGACCTAGAAATGAAATGGTATCAAAAACGAAAGATTTCAATTGCGATGTAGAATTTTTGAGGAAGAAAAATATAAAGGAAAATATTTGCATCTCCCACTAGTCAAACCCTAGAACTCTAGGAAAATGCATCATAGTGTACAGCCACTAGGCCAATAGAATTATAACTGTTTGTTGATGTAATTAAAACAATATAACCAAAAGATTTTTATTCAACTAAAAAGCATAAGATGCGGTGTAAAAACCATCTTTAAAGAGTAAAACGCAGACAAGGAAAAATCATCTAACAGCCGAGAAAATTACTCAAGTAAGTGGAAGTCGGACTGATCTTTTCCCATGGATGGTAGAGGATCCCAATGTACATAAGAAAAATTTAGAAAGTCTTAGAATAGTTTTCTATTTGAAGAAATAAATTCTTCAGGAAATTTAGTGGATTGAAAATGCTCGCGGTTCGGCCTACAACGTCCTAGTCGGACGAGAAAATTAATCGAAAATTTATTATAAGGCCTTAAGATAGGAATGACCTTAGAATTATTTTAGAAATGTTTTGGTCTAATAAATTTAGGTTTTTGTCAAGGAGAAACATTCCCGCTAGCTCGGATCAGCTTATAACACGTTCGGGATTTAAATACGGCCAATTCGGGCTCATCTACAACATGTTAAGCGTGTTTGGAAGCTTTTGGAAGATGCAGCTGCTTGCTTACCTCTTTCAAGCAGCTGGAAATGTGGTTCTCTTTTACTGGACCACCTCCTAGTAGTTCTTGTCTCATTTCTATTGGATGCTTTGGTGGCTGGCCACAAAGCTTGGTTTTATTGGCCAAAATTGTGGCTAGGACACGAAGCTATCTCCTATTGGTTGGTTTGGGAGGCAGAGACACCTCATGCTTGCCATGCACAACCAAAACCCTCACATGAGCTCATTCTCCAACCTATAAATAGCAGACCACGCCCTTAGTTCATTCTCCACTTTTAAAACCCAACCATAGGCACCCGAGAACACCCGAGCTTTAAGGTAACTTTTTGGTCTTTAGCTTTCCTTTTTAAAAAAAAAAATAGATTTCATTTCTTTCTTTTACTTTCATATCCTACCCTCCCTTTCTCTAGATTTCTAAAGTTCTAGAGTTCCCCTGATAAAATTTCAATGTGTAGCCGACCGCGAGATAGGAGCGTTTGCAGTCTGAAACTTTCTTCTAAGTGTCGAAGTGAGTCTCGGTTATGGGTTATGATTTTTGTCTGTGAGGCTAGCGCCTGAAAAACAAGAGTATTGCTTGATGCATTGCTAGGTTGCGCGTTTAGATATATAATGATATGATAATGATTGATGTTTGTGAAAGATATTGAGTTATATCATCGGGCCTCGGCTCGAGGGGTATAACATGTTTGTGATACATTGATGTTGTGTTGCATATACTTGTGTCATTGCATTATACTGTTTGGGCCTCGGGTCCGATAATATAACATGTTTGACCATGTTTTAACGGGAAAAACCCATAAATCCACGGACTTGATCCGTGAGGGTCCGACACTCAAGTGGAGTGTCGTGAGAGTCATTGGTGTCCACTCGAGTCCCGTGCCTTATCCGGGGCCTTACCAAAATTAGTTCCAGGCAGGACGCGAGGACACATGTGATAGGGCTAGCTACCCTCAACCGGGTAGCTGCATGACGATGCGGCAAGTGTGTTATCCGGGCCATCGGATTTTTAGACTTTGTGTTTAGAGTCAATGGGCACAAGAAGGGATGTATTATGGACTTCATATCGAGATAGGAACCAATGGCGAGAGGCAGTCCTCGACGATCGATAATGATCTAACCACTTTTGAAGAGTGGATGCTTGTTTACGTGATTGCTTTATTTTTGCATTGCATATTTCTTAATATAATTGATCTTTGTTGCTTGATGTTTGATGCATAATGAGGGGGGGGGGGATAATTAGGAAACCCGACTCACTGAGCAAAATAGTTGCTCAATAGACTCTTTGTTTTTCAGGTAACCCGTAGTAGGTTCCATTTGGGTTCGGAGGAGCAAAAAGTTGTTGGTGTATATTTGCTACCTTTTGCAAACATGTACGTTTTGTAATATGTAATATATGGTTTTGAACATCGGCCGAGCATGTATAAAGTTTTGATGTGGTTGAACTTAAATGATATGAATAAGAAAAGGTTTGTGAAATGCTTGGATTCCATATGATACTAGTCCTAGTCCGGGACGAATTAACTAACAGTTTCAAACTCGGGTTGCAAAGCCTTAACTTGGAATCGCTAGGAAACCCGTTCTTGGACATATGATCTTGGGATTTCGGATCTGATATGGGAACCTTGGGTCAAATGTTTGGGCACGTGGTAGTAGTACCTTCGATCTGGTTAGAGTTCTTTAGTTCGTCGTGCATGTTCTTGTTTGATTGGTGCATGGCAAACTAATTAACTTTTACTTATTCCGGATCGGGGGTGCTACATGCGGACTCCGTGGGGAATCGAATGCATGTGTGACTTTCAGGTTTAGTAAGAGTAGTGCTTTAGCCGCTACGCTGAGGAGAATCATCTGTTATAATCAAACAAATAAATTTATTTAAACCTAAATTATATATTATAAAGTTGGAAAGCATTTGGAAATTTCTGGATGGGCTTCCAGAAATAATATATTAGTGTGTTTCTATTTAGCAAAGTTTAAACTAGAAATTGTATCAAAAATTAAGGATTTGATATCTACATTTTTTGGTAAGTTTCAAATTGTGATGTAGATAATTGATCCAACATAGCATTGTTGCACCAAATAACAAACTCTGACATTTATTTTGTAGATCTTGTAAATAAAAACTGACATTAGCGGTTAGCAAAAGACACATAAAAGCACCTTCTATCTCTGCAATTTCAGCTTTGACCAAGCTTTCGTTGTACCATCCTCCAATATATGTGTATCCAAAATCATCCTCCTTTGAAGCATTGCAAGTAAAATGTTTCGTATATTCTACAAATAGTTTTTTTCTTTTCAATGTAAGTCTTTTGTATATGTCTTCTTTTTACATGTAACAACTAAAAATTCCACATTTGAAGTTGTTGGCAAGATAATTGATCCAACTTAGCATTGTTGCACCAAATAACAAACTCTGACATTTATTTTGTAGATCCTTTAAATAAAAACTGACATTAGTGGTTAGCAAAAGACACATAAAAGCACCTTCTATCTCTGCAAATTTCGGCTTTGACCAATCTCTTATTGTATCATTCTCTAATATATGTATCCAAAATCATCCTCCTCAAAAACATTGCAAGTAAAATGTTTCGTATATTCTACAAATAGGTTTTTTTCTAGTGTAAGCCTTTTGCATATGTCTTCTTCTTACGTGTAATAGCTAAAAATTTCATGTGACATCTACAGCTGAGTTCCACATAAGAGTTGAAAACCTGACTTTTGGGAAGCAAATTCAATAAAATAGCTCTTTGTTACTTAATTTCTATAATTTAGGAGCCAACATTTGTTTCTTTTTCCCATGCACTTTGTGTCTTCTTAGAAACATTATGTCAAACACTTTGTATGCAGTATTCTTTGATTCAACACCTGTCAAAACAAGAGACCCTTCCTCCATAGCTAATCAGTCTTCATGATGAATCACAACATCAATTTCAGGATCAATAGATTTCATTTCTCCATAGATAAACATTATGTTAATTCGTAAACAACATAACAATCTAATTGAAAACCTTCCAAAATGATATGAAAAGATTTTTTTTTTGTAAAGAATAATCAACCAAAGAGGACGATGGATATGATATACCTTAATGATGACAAGTATAAGATACAACAAAACTGAGAGAGATCGTCGACGCCTGAGCTGGGAGAGATCGTCGATGGCAGATCGTCGACGGCGGAATTGAGGGAGATCGTTGAAAGAGCCGGGAGAGACCGTTTTAACTGACTTTTGATGGAGTTGAAGGAGACTGTCACAAAGCTATTGAATGACGATGTCAGAGCTGATAGACGATGACGACGGATCTAGGGGACGACGAAAAAGAGTGACACCGGAACTGATGACGGTGAGATGAAGGAGGTGAAGACGACGACGGTGGTTGATCGTCAGTTCATTTTTTTTTATATATAATTGGAGAATTAGTGAAAAGGATAAAAAAGTAATTCGTCATTTCAAATGAAACATTTTTGTGACATTGGGCATTGGAGTCTAGATTGGGAAGAAAAAATTGATATAAAGCTATCTAAGGCCATTTCTCAATAAATATTCTAAATCTTGAATATTTTATTATTGATTTATTATTGACTTTTCGAGGAATAAAGATTATGCACAAAAATCTATATAAATCAACTATCTTTCTTAAAGTTGATAAACTACTTGAGATTCTCATACAACGTGACATCTAGTCTATTAATTAAAATAGGTAGTATAACATATTTGATAATTTACATTAATAATAAACCAACTATAAATTTGAATTTTATCTTTTAAAGAACAAAATCTGTTGAAAAAATATCTAACAAAATCCTACTAACCTTTTAAATATTTTTTTTAAAAATAACATATTAATTAATTGTGTATATAGTAATATACTATTATTATAAATCAATGTTAATTAAAATTTTATTATAAAACAAGAAAATAAAAAATTTATACTATTTTTTATAAATTTATAATTATATTCGGTATTATATTAAAAAAGAAATGCTATATGCATTAAACATAACAAAGTTATATTAAATAGGTAAGTTACCTTTTTAAAAATAGTTTCATTTAAATAAATTGTCATTCATCATTAAAATAGATTTAAATTTGTAAAATATATAATATTATTACACAAAATTAAATTTACTAACATAGGTTAAACTTTTTATATCTACAACTATATATTATATCTTTTTTTTTTGAAACTCTCAACAATATATTGTTTAAAAATGTTTATATAATAAACATATTAGTATATAACTATTTTAAATAAAAATATTTTAATAGAAAACTATATAGTTTTAGTTATTCATTTAAAATATTAATGACAGTTAATTTTTTTAATTATAAATTTAATCTTTATTTTAATTATAGCAAAATCTGTTGAGACATATATAAAAACATCTTACCAAAAGTTTGAATATGTTTTTATAAAATAATGTATTAATTTAGTAACAAAAAAAGTTCAAAATTCATATAATTTAGAGACTCAAAAATAGTTTTGTAATTTTTCAAATTTTTCTTGATAAAATATAAAATTCAGAATTTTTTTTTTACCAAAGATAAATTATATATAATAAATAATAAATTTTTGAAATGCAACACGAACAAAGAAACTATGTTAAAAATTAAAATAATCTAAAATTTTGAAATATTCATTTAACAACAAAAAAAAACTTAATATCATAACATACAAAAATATCTCATATCAATAAAATTTACTAAAATAATATGATAGATACTACTATATATAAAACTTACTTAAAAATAATATGATAGATACTACTATGTATAACATTTACTTAAAATAATATGATAGATAATACTATGTATAAAATTTATTTAAGATAATATGATAGATACTAATATGTATAAAATTTACTAAAATAATAGGGCTATTTTATTTAAACAAGACAATGTATTTACTTATACATCCCATAAAATACTAAAATGATATATGTTAAACTATATTTTTTAAACACAACATGTAAAAATAAATTATCTATATATATATCTTTTCGGTAATATAAATAAATAAAATTTAAAAATGTATTATATGTAAAATGTATAAATTAAAGAAAAAATATGTTTTGAAGGAGATTCTTTGTTATTTTATGGTACCTAACTCAAAAATATAAGTAACTAAAATTAATAACAAAATAAAATTTATTAAAAATCACTATATATTAATAATACCGAATAATAAAATTTATTAAAAATCACATGGATGCAGATCACCCGATTTGGTTTACATAGTCAGTATGAGTCTGTATAAGTTGATGACAAAAAAAATATCTAACAATAGTATTATAAAGTTACGCAATCTATAACATTAAAATGAAATATATATTTAAATTGTAATAATATCAAAACTATTTAGTTATAAAATAAAAAAATTTATGCACGGATATGCGAATCAAAATCTAGTTTGGGTCTTAAAGTTCGACTATATTACAGCTCAGTTCACGTTTTATTACCCTCAAAAAGCGTGAAAACATTATATACAGAAATCCCTTTGTTTTTTTCTTCGAATTTTAAAATCTCTTTGTTTTTATAAGTGTTTTAAAAAGAAAAATCATCACTGATGACACTTGCATCGTTTATATACACAAAAGATAGTAAAATAGTTCGCACTCTCAGATAAAATCAAACAATGGCTAAAGCATGGATGTGCCTTTGTTTCCTCATCTTCTTCTGCCTCTCTTCAGGTGTCAAATCACAACTAATTAACCATCCTAATTTACTTACATGTCAACTTAACAGTGTTATATATGTGTATTTTTTTTCTCACAGAGAGAAACTTTATCAAAGTCAACGCAGATGTATATGCTTAGACCAGTTAAGTAAAAGGATTTTTAACTTTAAAACCCATCAACTAAATTTGTTTTGGGTAAAACTCTTCAAACTAAATATTTAACGAAAAAACCCTCAAACTAACTTTATTTAATGAATTAAACTTTAACAGGTCATAATTACCATTACTACCGGTAAATCTTTAGTTTATGAGTTTTTACATTAAGTAAACATAGTTGAGGAGTTTTAGCATTAAAAATAAAAAAAAATTCAAAATTCAAAATTTTATAATATCATCTAAAAATTAGTAACTTAAATTTTCAAAATTAGCATTTTAAATTTTTTTTTTGTAAATATATGAGTTTGATGGGTTTTTAACATCAACATTATATATGTATAAATTAAAAATGTAAAACCCCAGAAAATATAATAAAAATTATCTAATGATTTATTATTACATTTTTATTAGATAAGATATAATTTTTATTATATTTTCTTGTTTTTTACATTTTTAATCTTTTAGTAATTTTTTTTTTGGTCATCTATCTTTTAGTAATTTTATCACATGTATATTTTTAGATAACTTTTATTATATTTTTTGGATTTTTAAATTTTAAATTTATACATATATAATGTTGATGTTAAAAACACATCAAACTCATATATTTACAAAAAAAAATAAAAATGCTAATTTTGAAAATTTAAGTTACTAATTTATAGATAATATTATAAAATTTTGATTTTTTTATTTTTAATGGTAAAACCTCTCAATTATGTTTACTTAATATAGAAACCCCTAAACTAAAACTTTAGCAGTGGTAATGGTAATTAAGACCTGATAGGGTTTAATTCATTAAATAAATTTAGTTTGAGGGTTTTTTCGTTAAATACTTAGTTTGATGGTTTTTACCCAAAACAAACTTAGTCGAGGGGTTTAAACTTTAAAAATCCTAAGTAAAATGCTGTTTTGTTCTTCTTATTTAATTATTTTTGTTCTAACTTCTAACTAATTGTTATAGACGAAGACATGGTGTGTAGCTAAACCTTCTTCAGATCAAGCAACACTTCTAGATAACATAAACTATGCATGTTCTCATGTCGATTGTCGCCTTCTTTCGAGTGGGTATCCATGTTATTCCCCCAACAATCTCATAAACCATGCTTCTATCGCCATGAATCTTTATTACCAAGCTAATGGAAGAAACTATTGGAACTTCACGAACTCAGGACTCATTGTCATAACTAATCCCAGTAAGTTTGATATTCTCTTCTTCTACTTCTTCCCGAAACAATTATTATAAAAAATGTCAAGATTTATTTTATTCTTCTTTATATGTAGGCTACGGAAACTGCTACTATGAATACACATGCCAGCAATTGTATCTCAAATGTCAAAACAATAACACATTACAGAGTTATATTCATCTTGGACCATCACATTCATCTTGAACACTCCCATTATCTCCTCCAGTGTGTATAGCATCTAGAGTTATATTCTATCTGACTCAACTGTAAAAAAAAGATTCTTAAAATCATCATTATCCAACTGTGAATTGATCAACACTTTAGCTGCATGATGAAGAGGCAAAGTCTCTCTCTCCATCTAAACAGCCATGATTAAACTCATCATTGATTGTCCTGTATTAACCACATTGGTCCTGTTTCCTTCCAAAGGAGTGTATTCCTTGTTAGGACAAGCAAGGTAACTCTCTCCCCAACCACCTTCAATGATTTGTGTCTTGAGAAGGAACTTAACCGCTATACGGATTCCCTCACAGTTATGGTAACTCTGCCTGGAGCCACTAGACCTCTTGCCGCGAAAAAGGTTCTATACGTGAAACACACACCCCAGTTTCCCTACCAAGAACCATCTGGCCTTTGAAAACTTTTCATGTATTCCACCAACCTTTCTTGATAAACCTTTCAACCTTTTCTCTTCTGTGTTCTGGAAACTGTTTCAAGAACCGAACCAAAGCTACTATTTCTGACACCATACACTCTACAGACCTAAACCACGATCATATGTCAAGAAAACAGGTGGATAAAGACGCCCAAGAATGTCGCTAACTCGTTGTTAATCATGTGTAATGACTACCGTAGTTTAAATCATATATTTGCTAGTACCAAAAATTGATAAAGAAATATATATATATATTTCCTGTGGTAAAGATAGTACTCATGCCCCCACGATTGTGTCTTCCATAAAAATCCACTGCGCTAAGCCACTGCATTTGATTTTGAGTTACAGTAAAACATAAAGCAAGAGAAAATTTGATAAACAAAGTATACGTACTTCTAGCCAGGCACTACAAGAAAACAGCGGTATTCTGACGGATATTCCGACGGAAAATGAAATCATCGGAATATCCCCAGGAATTTCCAAGGATATTCCGACGAAACACAAAATTTGGTTTCCTTGGAATTTCCTCGGAATATACCGACGGAATTCCGAGGAAATATCAATCCGTCGGAATATTCTTATGGAATACCGAGGAAAAATGTATTCCTCGGAAAAAACCGATGAATTCCGAGGATATATTATAGCCGTTGGAGAGCCGTTGGGGGTATTTTAAAAATTCCGAGGAAATTCCGACGAACTAGCCATTGGCGTCGGAATTCCGTCGGAATTTCCTCGGTCTGTCGGCAGAATTTCAACTATAAATACAAGCACCCCTTTTCATCTTTATTCACTCCATATCTTTATCCTCCCTCTTACTCTCTTTACACAAGAATTTGATTCATAAAAAACATGTCTTCTTCAAATTATTTTCGTTCTTGGATCGATCGACCTCATTTGGATTCGAACACGAGATTGCTTATGGAAGAATACCAACAAAGTATAACCGAATTCATGGGGTTAGTTCA
>NC_027749.1:25983493-25986697 GCF_000695525.1 Brassica oleracea var. oleracea | reverse complement strand
AGTTTCACCAAGATCCAGATTCAGATTCATCTGGTGATGATGACTCGGAAACAGACTAGCATCGACTTTTTTTTTAATAGAAATACCGAGGAAATTATGAGGGAAGATAGGTTTTCCTCGGAATTTCTCCGGAATAGACCTTGTCGATTTAGGGATTTGATTATAGAGTCATTTTCCTCGGAATTTCCTCGGAATATTCCGATGGAATTCCGATGAAGATAAGGGTTTCCTCGGAATTCCCTCGGAATATTCCGAGGAACTAGGGGTTTTTAAACCGAAAACAATGTTTTGCGGATTGAATATCACGTATATAACTTTCATTAAGTGTCTTAACCAGATTATGAAGTCAATATATATATATATAATATAAATTTCTATATTTATTAAACATTTTTAATATTATTAAAACTATTTTTGTAACACTTATACACTTTAATAAATGGTAAAGGTAATACTTACAATTATTTTTGAAATTTTGTTATTTCATGGTTTATGATCATCTATACAAAGAATCCTCAATGGTATGCATTACAATTGTATAAGAAATGAAATACGGCAAAAAAAATCGATGTTTTGAAACCCAAAACCCTTTTTCCTCAGAATTTCCTCGGTAATTACCGAGGGTATTCCGAAGAAACATGGTTCCTCGGAATATTTTCATTTAACCGGGTAAATCAAGCCGCCAAATATTTTGCGAAAATTGAATTAATGATTTCCGAGGAAATTCCGACGGAAATATATAATTATTCCGAGGAAATTCCGACGGAAAATTTCCGTCGGACGCCACATTTTATTAGGTCGAACCAGATCTTCTTCCCCATTTCTCTCTTCCTCTCCGCCGAAGCTCTCCTTCTCTCTCACGATTTCCGCCGAACTCTCTCTTCTCTCTCGCGATTTCCGCCCTAATCCTCCTCAATTTCAGTCACTGATCATGTATGAACCCTATCCCACTCTCTTAGGTTAGATTTGTTAGGTTTTTAGGTAGATTTGACGATTTTGGAATGATATTTATAGATTTTTGTTAGGGTGAATGGTAGGATTGTGTAAAATCGAGTTTGATTATGTATTCACTTGATTTGGAATTTTTTTTTTAGTTTTAATTAATTTTGTGATTAAAAACTATTATTTGGGATTTAAAAAAAAAAATATATATATATATATATATAATATAAATTTCAATATTTCATAAACATTTTTAATATCATTAAAACAATTTTTTGTAATTATTAAACTATTTTTTATTTATTAAAACTATTTTTGTTTATTAGAACTATTTTTATATATTTATTAAACATTTTTAATATCTATAAAACTTTTTTTGTGATTAAAAACTATTATTTGGGATTTAAAAAAAATATGTATATATATATATTATAAATTTATATATTTATTAAACATTTTTAATATTATTAAAACTATTTTTGTGATTAAAAACTATTATTTGGGATTTAAAAAAAATATTAAAACTATTTTTTATTTATTAAAACTTTTTTTCGTTTATTAGAACTCTTTTTATATATTTATTAAACATTTTTTAATATCTATAAAACTTTTTTTGTGATTTAAAACTATTATTTGGTATTTTAAAAAAATATATATATATATATCTATATATATATATATATGTATATAATATAAATTTCTATATTTATCAAACATTTTTAATATTATTAAAACTATTTTTTGTAATTTTTAAACTTTTTTTTATTTATTAAAACTATTTTTTTGTTTATTAGAACTAATTTTTAAATACGTTTTTTTTAATTTACAGGTCTAATGATGATCACACCCGGCCACGACAGCGTCGTGGTCGTGGTGGTACGGGGAGCCAGTCTCGGGATTCCAGCCAGATTCAGGATTTCGCTTCGCCCCACAGCTCCTACCATACATCTCCCTATGCTGCACCCGCTCCTGCTCCTCTGGGTCCTCCGGGAGTGATGAGTGTTGCGGAGTTGGTTCGACAGACCGGTCGTGACCATCTTCCCTATATAACTCCTATCCACATGGACGGGGTCAAACATGGTAATTAAACCTATTTTTTTTTCATTAAAATTTGATTCATTATTAATAATTTGTTCTTTTTATTAGGTTCAATCGATCCGGGAACGGGATCAGCGCATGGATCAACCGTATGATGTACTCGGCCCTCGACAAGGAACATTCGACTTTCACTGACTTCCCTAACGACAAGCAGCATATGTGGTTTCGTCAGTTTGCGGTAAGTATTCTAACAAAACAAACTTCTTCCACCAACTCCACTAACCGCAGGAGCGACCGTAAAGGGAAGGGCATCTACAAGCATAACTTGGGTGCTCAATCTATTGCCACTCTGGAGGATCGCATGGTAAGTTCAGCCGCTTTTTCTTCAATTATTTAAGTTTTGAAATTTTATTTTTTGTGCATTTCTTCTAATTTCTAATGCTTGTTTAATTTATGTTTTTTTCAAGGCAGAAGAAAATGATGGCGAGTCGGTTGATGATCTCTCCCTAATGAAGAGGGCGTGTACCAACAAGAAGACCGGCCAGATTGATGATGGACTTGTGAGGGAAGTGGTCACCCTAGTCCAAACTCAGGTGCAAGACGAAGTGTCTCAGCTTCAAACCGACGATGACGATTCGACGGCTTCGACCAACTTGTCCCGGTTTCGAATCAACGAAATCGTTGAATCGGTAAGTTCTTTTTATTTAAAGTTCAATTCATTTATTTATTGATTTTTATTTTATCATCTTTTTATATTATTTAAATTTGGCTATTTTCTATTTCAGTCGGTTCCAAAGAAGAAAGGACGTTTGGTCGATTTGGGTCGTCGCCCCCGGTTGGTTCCTCCTTCTTCTGCACCACCGCCCTTTGTTGACCCAGAAGTACTTACGGCTCAGTTGAAGGACAAGGATGATCGCATATCTTTGTTTGAGACCCAGATGGCGGCTCAACAGACGGGCTATAAGGCACAGAAGAGGCTGAACCAGCAAATAATGGAGATGATGCAGAGGATGTACCCGAACGAGGTGTTCCCGAACGTGCAAGACCCGTAGTTTTTTTTTTCAAAAACTCGGAATGTTTTATTTTTATTTGTACAACTTTGAATATTATCTAAAATGTTTTCAATTTTAATTTTAATTTTATATTTTCGAATTTAAATTTCAAAACTTTTATGTTTTTAAAAAAAAATTAATTTTTTTTGAAATTCCGAGGAAATGAACCCTC
>NC_027749.1:25981692-25983457 GCF_000695525.1 Brassica oleracea var. oleracea | reverse complement strand
TCCTCGGAATTTTCCGAGGGCTCCGTTCCTCGGAAATTCCCGATGAAAATTCCGAAGAACATTTCGTCGGAACTTCCGAGGATTGGACCATCGGAAAATCCATCGAAATATTCCGAGGAAGTTCTCCCTCGGTATATTCCGAGGACCTTTCCGACAAACTGGTGGTCCTCGGAGTTTCCTCGGAACTTCATTTCCTCGGAATTCCATCGGAAATTTCCGAGGGATTTCCGAGGAAATATGAATTTCTGAGGAGTTATTTCCGAGGACTTATTTCGTCGGTATGTCGTCGGAATAACGTTATTCCGATGACATACCGATGATTTTTTCCCTCAGTTTGTCGCTGTTTTCTTGTAGTGCGACCTAATAAGAACCGATTTGTACCCGACTTAAAAATATGTTCACGACATACCGACGATTTTTTCCCTCGATATGTCGTTGTTTTCTTGTAGTGAGGTTCTCCCACTGTTTTTTTGTTTTTTTTTTTGCAACAAACGGCTATTCTATTACTCAAACTTGAGGTGGTCAGACCGGAATAGAACAACCAATAAAGCAAAGGGATCTATGAAAAGAACGAACATTCCTAGCTAGCGAGTCGGCAATTCCATTTTGCGCCCTTGGAAAATAATTGATCTTGAATTCTGGAAAACACATCTGGAGAATCTGTATGTCATCTAGCTCAATTGAGAAGTTTGGCCAAGCTTGTGGGTCCGTTATCATTGTAATCAGGTCCTTACAATCTGTCACAAATCTCTAACAAGTTCTCCCACTGTTATGCCTCCATTTTTGCTATGTTTCATATTTTGTAACAGATTAGTTACAAGCTTCATTATGTTATGCATGCATGTGCACTGCCACGAGTTTTGGGGGCCTAAAGCAAATAATATAGTTTTAGATGCTTCTTTCTGCTGTATGATTTTTCCCATTAACATTAATCAAAATAATGTTCTTGCAAAACCAGGAAACGAATTTCATGCATACATAGAGATAGTTTACGCTTTTTCATGTTTGCTGTTTTTCACAAAACAATTTGAAATTGAAAATTTTTTGGGAATCTCATTAATCTGACATCAATGTTTAATTAAACAATGTTTAATAAATAAATTTTATGTTTAATTAAACAATGTTTAATTTTTTTTTGCTTAAGAACCCCTAAATATAAGAGAATCCATTGGGGCACAAAAATGTTTGTGTCTCTTAACTTTCTTAAATAACATTTAATAATTAAAAATAGATTTTTAACGTCAAAACCCCTCAACTAAGTTTGTTTTGGGTAAAAACTCTCAAACTAAGTGTTTAATGAAAAAACCCTCAAACTAATTTTATTTAATGATTTAAACCCTATCAGGTCATAATTATCATTACTACCGGTAAATCTTTAATTTAGGAGTTTCTACATTAAGTAAACATAGTTAAAGGGTTTTACCTTTAAAAATTTTAAAAACAAAAAAAATCAAAATTTTATAATATTATTTAAAAAATTAGTAACTTTTTTTTTGACAACATAAGCGAGAACTAAGGAACTGGACCGCGCGATTCAGAAAGCCAAAACGAAAATATTGAATCGACATATAACATAGCTGAAGGAAAACTCCTCGCACCACTTGCAAGCTTGTCCGCCATAGTATTTTGTGCTCTTGGAATATGTCTGATCCGGAAGTTAGGGAATAAAGTATGTTGTTAAAAAAATGGGAAAAAGTCTTACTGCGTCTAAATTTTTTATATAATTTTTGTTATATTTTTTCGGTTTTTACATTTTTAATTTATA
>NC_027749.1:25972117-25981642 GCF_000695525.1 Brassica oleracea var. oleracea | reverse complement strand
AAAAAAAATTAAAAATGCTAATTTTGAAAATTTAAGTTACTAATTTTTAGATAATATTATAAAATATTGACTTTTTGATTTTTAATGGTAAAACCCCTCAACTATGTTTACTTGATGTAGAAACCCCTAAACTAAAGATTTACCGGTAGTATTGGTAATTATGACCTGTTAGGGTTTACTTCGTTAAATAAAGTTAGTTTAGAGACTTTTACGTTAAATATTTAGTTTGAAGGTTTTTACCCAAAACAAACATAGTTGAAGGGTTTTAATGTTTAAAATCCATTAAAAATCATTAAGAGATCCAAAGTGGGTTTTTGGATTAATGATGCTCTTAATGCAATTGCCTCATTTTCTTTGCCTAAGGCACGACTCTGTGCATGCATGTGGTGTTTTGGTTAATTATATATTACCTGAAAATAAAGAAGCAAGTTAACGGCATGCTTCCAAGTTCCAATTAAAGATGAGGCAGCAGTAGACCAGCCAACCATGGTTAAATCATATGAATATCCTCAAAGTTTATAAATCACAAACGTTACTTAATTAAGGACTAATTATGGATTCGAACCTCTAAACTCTCAGCAGTACAATCTGAAACAGGTCATCCTTGGTCTTGTTCTGAAAATGTCCATCCTCCTTTTGCAATGTCTTTCAACATTTTTCTATGATCACCAAGTCCAAGGGGGGTTTTGTGTAAGCTGAGATCTTTTCAAGTAATTGTATCCTTTGATGAACCTTGATTTCTAATGATCTCGTCATCATCTATATCATGAGAAGCTAACATGACTTGAAGTGAGAGTGCTGTATCCCATAATTGGATACCAAAAGACTGCACCAGGTAACATATTTAAAATGTCAACGGTACCGAACCGGAGTTCAGAAGAAACAAAAGTAAAAAAACGTAACTAACTTGTATCTTAAGACCATCTTCTCCAATCCATATGTAATCAGGCGGCACTCGAAAGTCGAGAAAGATGTTTCTTGAAATAATCACCTTCTGGGTCTTCTACCCAAAAAGCAAGCATATGAAACGGCTATAAAAAAATATCAAAAGAACTTCATATTATGCTGGCATTAGTAGTTGTTTGTGGTGAACAAGTGAGTCAAATCATTCGCCTTAGCTCCGATCCTCAGCCTCCATATGTTCAACGGCATACATAACCTTTTTTAACCTGAGGATATCTGGACCGAAACCTAACTATCATAAGATTTTATCGTTTGATAATTACAACTTTTTTTACACTGAAGTATATTATGTTTAGGTTTCTTGATTACAAAAAAAACCTTATTTATTTAAGATTATCGTCCTATTAATTAGGTGATCAGATACTAAATATTTTACTACTAAAATAAATATTGTCTTATGTAGAAATCAATTTGAGAATCCAATCTATATTAAGTAACTCTATTGGTGGAAGTTATTCATTAAATTTTAAAATATATAATCATTATAATTTTAATTCTCTTTTGTAATTTTTAATGCAATTTAATTTAAAAGAATGTCCTGAAATTTATTTTATATTGACGAATGATATTTTGAAATATATAAATTACATCTTAAATATACTTTTTTTTAAAGGGCATACATTTTAAATATTCTTAATTGTGTTATTTAATTATAGTTATTTATATCATTGTATAATTACACAATAAAAATAAATAAATATTAATAAAGGAAGAAAAAATCTATATTTACAATAAATATCAGTTTTCACATATTTTGAAAATATGTATTTTTCTTGATTTTTAGGTTTAGCTACTCTTTAAAATATCTGTAGAAGATCGATCTTCTCTTATGATAGTGCTAAACGTTACCAACGACGTCGGTCCTGAGTACACGCATAAGAAATATTTGCATGGGGTCTTTATTTTTCTAAAGCCCACATTTAAAACAAAAATTAAAATAACAATAGATATTTTAAATATTTGATTCAAAAATATAGTATGAAAAATATTAAACTAATATAATTTATGTATAACAACTTATTAAAAATGTAAATATGGATTTGCAAAAAAAAAAACTGTTTAGTTTGTTAAATAATGTTATAGCATATAAAATTTTGCATAATTATTTATTTTATGGTAAAATATTTCTATATTGTATAAGGTTTTGTAAATTTCAAGACGGGCTCTGATCAGCAACTATGGGTTTTTGAACAGAGAAGACGTAGAGGAAATAAATCAGCTAAGCAGCAAATGGTTAGAGTACTACACACGTCCTCTAAAAATAACTTATAATCACAGATTCACAGTATATTGTAACTTCCCGGAATGGTGTAACCTGCATATTTTTACCAATATTTCGGTTATGTTCCCACATATCTCAACTTTTTATCTATGACATTCATATTAGTAATAGTGTCACATGATAGTACTACTTTCCTTTGGGTTCGACATCATTAACAGCATTTCTAAACAATATGAAAGCCATGTTTGTCAGTGGAAGCAACTCACTGATAATCTACATATAGTATCATATATTAACACCTATCTTAACACACATATCGGTTTAATTTGTCAACTCATTATATAATAACCCCCTTTAACAAATCATCTTTGAACAAATCAAGAACTAAACAAGACAATGAGTTAATAACTCAATCAACAGTCAAATAAAATTCAAGTTAATCCAAATTATATCCCAAATATTTAAACATAAAAAGGAAATACAACAATAATTTAATCCAAATTCTGAAGAGTTCTCTTTCTCTATTACCAAAGGCTAGGTTCAACCAAAGCCTCATCAGAACATCTGATATGAAAGCAATTGTGACATTTTGGAAGTTCCTTTAGCTTCTCTATTGCCGCTTTGATTTTCGACTTCTTAGTTGTAGAAGAGGACGATGGTCTAATCGTCACGGTCCTGATTACCGTTCCATGAGTTATCATACACGAGGCTAATGCAAAACTCTTCCTCTGAACCGCTAAAGTTAGACAACCATACCGCATATACACGAAACTCAGCATTGGGAAACGGTTTTGTCTCTTCCCAAATCGTGTTCCTTGTTTTTCCAATGGAAGACTCACTTTCTTTGCTAGCATCATTGTTACTCTATATAACAAAAAAAAAAAAGATGCATCGCTTCCTTAGATATATATAGTTGTTCAGGCAAATTAACGTTAAGAAAAATAGAGCTGAAACCCTTTTACTAGGGTATTTCAACGTCGTTTCAGACTATTTGACACTCTTTCGAGCTGTGGTTTCAAGGATTCAGTAAAGAGTATTCATGGATCTCTCTACTTTGAACAAGTCTCTCCTTGTAACACTTCTATTCCACGTTTAATTGTTATACTGTTATTGTTGTTTATTTTACCATCGAGCATACCTCTAGTTATAATCAAACTGCCTCAGACTTTAATTAATGAAATTTGTGCACAAAAAAGGCAAATAATGTGATCATGTTCTAATTTGAACATGACCAAGATTAGACCTCATTACTTATCTATGTGTCTTTTAAAATATATTTTTGGGGATACATAGGTAGAATTTGCTTGCTAGCAGCTTCAGATCCAAGGATTTCCTTGTATCAATTTGCCATTTCTCATGAAATGAATTCACATATTGGACAAAAAAAAGTTATAATTTGAAAACATAGAATGAACGTACCTTAGATACAATCTCAAGTTCTCCCATTTCTACAGGCCATGCAGCTAACACTTGTCTGAGCATCTCAACTTCTTTTGCATTTGTTAAGTCTACACTTACCGACATTAATGACAACATTTTCATACAATTATTGAATCCGCTCAGCATGACTTCATGCCCAATGCTTTCTTCTCCCTAATATTCATATATAGCTATATATATATACATATACCTGCTGGGGGCAAGATATAATATAGCTAGTGTGAGCAAGGCATTGTCCTGCAGCCCAATAGTTCCGATGAGAATGGAGCATAGGGCTCGCAGTGAAGAAGTTCTCTTCCTTACACGAGAGATATTCAATGGAGAAAATATCTACGTTGGGTGAAGACACGTTAATGCCTTTTATCCCAAGGCAAGATAAAAATAAGAACTTTAGGTTGTGGTTTTCAATCTTCAGAAACCCTTTTTTGGGGCAGCTGATCTTTAGTGCAAGCACTTCGAGAGAAGGGCAAGACACAAGGACTGCATTAAAGACTTCAGTTTCGGCTGAGACGTTAATAAGTCTAAGATCCTTTAAACTCCGGCAACTGTAAAAAGCATGTGGAGTTTCTAAGTTGTACTCATCTAGGAAGAGAGATATGAGGTCTGGGTGAGAAAATGACTTAGGAGGCAAGTCAAGTGTGACATGGGATCCTGTGATAGGTTCAAAATGGTCAAAAAGGTTTACAAGTTTGAGATGCTTGATGTGTTTCACATTAACCAGTGACTGAATCCAAGACTCAAACACCCCGTCTTCACACTGGAGGGAGTCATGGTAGATTGTGCATCTTTCCAAATGGCCACGGTGATCCTTTATGATCTACAAAGCCAATGACTTATTTAGGAGAATTTTTGAATACATATTGCATCAATATCTTACAATTAAATTTCAATAAACTGTCAAGAAATAACTTTTTTAATATGATGAACAATGCATTTGATTCGTCTATATACACTGGAATTTGCAGAAAATTTATAAGGAATTGCACCCTTTAAGCAGGCCCGGTCTTGAGCAGATACTCAAGAAACATTGGTATGGGGCCTATAATTTTATACACTTGAAAGCTTACAATTTATACTGTTTTTTTGTAACAAATGTAAGAATGGATCCTAATCAAATTGCAACATAATAAAACCTTGAATATTTTTTTCATTAGTCTATAATATAAAAAGAGTAAATAGATAATTTCTAGGATTGATAAACTTTTTCAATCTTGAAAATATTGTAAATTTACTTTTAATTTCGTAACTAAAATTTTTATTGTCATTTTGGGCCCACATTTTTGGTTTCTTATTGGACCAGAAATATCTTAGGACCGGCACTGCCTTTAAGGGTTACATATCATATTATGAATCCACAAATTCGAATTATGATAGATATTTAGTGCATTGTTTTGGATGGAAGTATTTCTTTTCGGTGTAAATGGTAAGAAATCATGTTCCCTAGATTTCATATTCACTACCATAACAATTCAATGGTATGTATTCATCTCAAATCTATTGATTATAAAATTTGAAAATCAAATATTTTCGCGCGAAAAACTGTTAGCCTTAATCTTCAGTAAAAGCACTAATTTCAAAATAAAATCTCAATTTATATGGTGTAATTTCTTAGTGCAAGTTTTTATTCTAGATGTAAATGGCTAGAGATCATGTTTTCCTAGATTTCATATTCATCACAATAACAATTCACTGTAGCTTAATCTTCAGTGAAATTCAAAGTAAAATCCCAGAAGTACAGTACAGCAAACTACACCAAACATGTCTGATATCCAATAAGTCGGAACGTCTTTTCTCAAATGTTATTATTTGACCGCAAACAAGAGAAAATCTATCATGAGTTATCTAGGTTTGCATTTTGAACTTCAACAATCAAGAAACAAGATCATCTCATGTATCTTAGAGTTGTAACATAATTACATCAATCTAGTCCATCAGTTTATAACCAGATCTGTTCAAGTAATTTCTTTCTCCTAATTAAAAAATCCTGAGAATAATATCAAAAAAGAAATAGACCTTTGTCACCGATCTAGCAGCTTGATGTGAAACCTCGGGCAAAAGAATTTTTGCTTTTGCGATCCTTCGCATGTCCAAGTATAGATGAGATGTCTCCTTCCACACATCCACCCATCTTTTTGATAGAACACTTGTCCTAAGGACTTCTTCCATGGATAACTTCGATAAGACCTTAAGCAAAAGATCATTTGGGAGCTTACTGATCCAATCAAGGCTATTGACCACCTCAACATGTATCATTTCTCCATCTACGTCGGATAATGCTATTGATCTATCCATTGATTGGGATGCTAAGACAATGGATTCTTTTGTGAAGAAAATTGACATGAATCAGATAGAGAAAGACTGCTTTTGTCTTGAGAGACTTTTTGTATGTAAGAGAAAGTTCAGATAAGTATATGAAGGTTTATATGTAGTTAATTACGAGGAGACACAAAAGATTAATTAGAGAGACACGGAAAATCTGGTGTTGTTGTCAAAATTTAAACCCCATGATTATTATCTTTTTATTTTCATTTGCAATGTTTTCTCTGGCTCTCTTTCACTTAAAAATTGGAATAATTTCTTGACGTCTATGTACGTATTGGTAAAACTACGTGATTTTAAGATGTATACATATAGTGATATAAATTTTGGTTAGGTGATAAAATTAAAGGTATTAGAAAAATAAGTTTGACCTGAACTTTGGAGTTTTTAGTTTACCAAAAAAAAACCTTTTGGTTCCACAGAAAGAAATTTTAAATTCTAGTAGCACTTTTTGATAAAAGATATCATTTTCTTTAAGATATAAACCGGTCCGTTACTAGCTTAAAATCTATTACAATAAAAATGACTGGAATCTGTCCTCAGGTCTCCACCTCAGCATTCATATCTCTATTTTGCAGCATATGGCAGGACAAGAAAAACTCACTAAAGTTTATTTTCGTTTAGCTTCTTCTGTCGTTTTGTGTTCATTTACAAAATGGGCTCATATATTAAGTTTGAAGGCTTTTGGTTTAATCTGCGTAGACCCTATTTACACTAAGGTTTATTCCATCACGCAAAGATGGAGATCGAATGTCAAACGTTGTGGTTCATAACTCTCGCCAATTACGGCGGACGCCTATGTAACACATTCATTTATCATCACTTAATTCAATTATTAACGTCTTCCTTCATAACTTTACCCACTCTTTCGAATTAAATCGAGCATTGCCTCCTCCATGGCAACGGCCTCAAGCTGCACCTATAAATGTTTTTGTTGCTTGGGATGAAGAGTCACATGAAACGAAATCCCAAGAGTTTTTCTTTGTGAAGCATTAAATCGAGCAATGGACGAATTCATTGATAAAAAAAATAGAAAGACATATTCGAGGTGAAAAATCTGGATCCCAATATCAACAGTGATTTGAAAAGCACAAACTTGGAATATACAGCTTGATGGTTGAGCTGTGCAATAAGCGGAGAGACCACATAAGTCACCAACTCCAATTTATCAACCACTGAAGAAAAAGAACGGCTCCTCCAGGTTTGCGATTTTTAATGTGAATCTTGGTGTATTTTATGGTGTTACAAGATGCTTTGTTGCTTAGAAATTTCCCGTAAACACTTAAGTTACTCACATTGTCCATGTTTCCGTCGAGAAGCAGAAACATAAACAACCGTCAATGGCCAAACATCTCCGGTCGCCGGAAAATGAACAAACGGAAGAGCTAAACAGAGTGTTGTAGCTGTCGGATCACAAGAAACATTAGAGCTCAAGCATAAGAGATAAAGAAGAGGACACACTTGTCTTACATGCATGTACCTTTGGCTGTTTGGTGTAGTTTACGGGACATTTTTAAGCAACAAAACATTTGGTAACACCATAAACTACACCAAGATTCATATTAAAAGCGAAAACTTGGGGGAGCCGTTCTTCTTCAGTGGTTGAAAAATTGGAGTTGGCGATTTATGTGGTCTCTCCGCTTACTGCACAGCTCAACCATCAAGCTGTATATTCCAAGTTTGTGCTTTTCAAATCACTGTTGATATTGGGATCCAGACTTTTCACCTCGAATATGCCTTTCTATTTTGTTTCTCAACGAATTCGTCCATTGCTCGATTTGATGCTTCACAAAGAAAAACTCTTGGGATTTCGTTTCATATGATTCTTCATCCCAAGCAACAAAAAAATTTATAGGTGCAGCTTGAGGCCGTTACCATGGAGGTTACAATGCTCGATTTAATTCGAAAGAGTGGGTAAAATTGTGAAGGAAGACGTTAATGATTGAATTAATTAAGTGACGAAAAATGAATGTGTTACATAGGCGTCTGCCGTAATCGGCGAGAGTGATGGAATAAACCCTAGTGTAAACAGGGCATACGCAGATTAAACCAAAAAGCCCTCAAACGTAATATATGACAGCCCATTTTGAAAATGAATACAAAACGACAGAAGAAGAAGCTAAACGAAAATAAACTTTAGTGAGTTTCTCTTGTCCTGCCACATGTCGCAAAATAGAGATATGAGTGTTAAAGTGGAAGCCTGAAGAGAGATTCCAGTCAACTTTATTGTAATATATTTAAGAAAATTACTGTATCTCTTTGTTTTTAGATTTGGTTACAATAATTCAGCGTAGTTCTTGGGATTGGGAGTGACTTCATCATGTGTGGTTTTTCTTAATTAACATTTGGTGATTGAAACTGCATACTTTGAATCTTATCTTATTACCCTTTTTCTAAATAACATACGCTTTTATATTAACTATATTGATTCGTTATTCCAGTAAATACTTGAGTTATGATCATCATTGGTTTGTTTGACTTCAATAGGTTGTATCTTCAGTTCTCCTACTGATAGGACCAAAATATGATTGTTCAGGGAACATGCTGGAGATGTTTAATTTTAACTTGCTGACTATCATTTAGCGTTAGTTCTTTGCCTAAGCCCATGATTCAGGACCAATGTATGGAACTATCATAACATATATGGGCATCTGCAGTCGGACAGCAAACATGAAGCTGCTATCGCCTTTGCTGAATTTTCTAATGCTACAAGAAACCTATTACATATGGTTTGTTTCTATCATATATAGACAAAAGATACTCTTTTGGAGTGAGACTCTCAGTAATATGAGTGATTACTGCTAGAAAGTTTTATCGGTTACATGACTTGATTTTTGCTTGCTTTTGTATATAGAAACTTTTTTCTGTCTCTTATCATTGTTTGTTTCTAACGACTCTGAATATGGGGCTATGCAGTGTGTTCAGGAAGCGGATAAATTGAGATATGTGCAGTTGCCTATAACATCATGTTTCATAGTGGCTTGAACAAGACATGAACCAAGATCTCTCACTCTCAGTCTCATGAAGCACTACAAGAATAATGGGTTTTAATAGCATACCAGAATAGCGTTTTTTACGATTATGCTATGTTTTTGATACCTGTGTTTTAAACATAGCGTTTGCCTTTTACGAGACGCTATGTTCGAATGTCGACTTAAAAAAATTAAAATAAGCGTACGGTTTTGAAGGAGACGCTTATGTATTATAGCAAAGAAACATAAAAATTGTTATCTTTAGTTAGCGCGGTAATGCCCGCGACACTTAGAAATTTTTTGGCTCCTAAAATCAATTAAGCTCCAAATAAAAAATAGAAACCCCCAAAAATTAGGGTTCTCCCATCTCTCGTTTGTGTCTCCCCCATTTCCTCCATTCGATCGATAATCTGAAACCAAAACCTCTCATTTCTCTGAATCTAGCTCACATCAAATCTCACTCTCAATTATCAAGCTCTTTACTTATCTCATCCAGAATCGGCAAAATCACGTCCCCTCCCGACCACCAGACATCTCTCTCAACGGCATTCCATTTATAGTATCCAAAAGCCTGCTAGGGTTTATTGGAAGCTCCGACAAAAACGCTCC
>NC_027749.1:25953520-25971043 GCF_000695525.1 Brassica oleracea var. oleracea | reverse complement strand
CTGTCCAAGATGCAGTGAATCAAGATGGGAGAAGGATAAGCATACTGGTGAAGAGAAGAAAGGGATTCCGGCTAAGGTGCTTAGGTATTTTCCGATAAAAGACAGGTTCAGAAGAATGTTTAGATCAAAGCGTTTGGCGGAGGACTTGTGTTGGCATTCCTCAAATACTTCTACCGATGGAACTATGCGACATCCAGTGGATTCAGTGACTTGGGGTCAGATTAACAGCAAATGTCTGGAGTTTGCTGCTGAAGCAAGAAACCTAAGACTAGGTATCTCTACTGATGGCATGAATCCGTTCTCCATCCAGAACACCAAGTATAGAACATGGCCTGTTCTCTTAGTCAACTACAACATGGGTCCGACTCAGTGCATGAAATCCGAGAACATTATGTTGACAATGTTGATACCTGGCCCAACCGCACCAAGCAACAACATTGACGTCTATCTCCAGCCACTGATAGAGGACCTGAAGAGTTTGTGGACAGAAGGTATGGCAGTGTATGATTCGTTTAAGAAGGAGAGTTTCAATCTTAGAGCTATGTTGATGTGGAGTATCACCGACTATCCTGGTTTAGGTACATTAGCTGGCTGTAAAGTGAAGGGGAAGCAAGCCTGTAATGTCTGTGGCAAGGATACACCGCATAGGTGGCTAAAGTTTAGTCGCAAACACGTTTACATGGGGAACAGGAAGCGTCTCATGCCTAATCATCCTTATAGAAGAAGGAAAAGATGGTTTGACAACACGGTGGAGCTTGGTACTGCAAATAGGATTCAGAGTGGTGCTGAAATCTGTGATAGTCTTAGGGATTTTAAAAACGACTTTGGGAAAAAGTTAAGTAAGAAGAGTAAGCGAAAAAGGACAACAGGAGATGAGGATGATGTTGTTTCAGCTGACGAGTACGAAGAAGATGATGATCTCTGGCGGTGGAAGAAAAAATCAATTTTCTTTGACTTACCTTATTGGAAGGTATGTTTTTCTTTCAACATTTTACTTCTCGTGTTTATTTAGAATAATTGTTCTCATACATACTTGTAAAATATATGGCAGGATATGCATGTTAGGCATAACATAGATGTTATGCACGTGGAGAAGAATGTCTCTGATGCATTGCTATCTATTCTGATGCATAGTGGGAAATCAAAGGATGGCCTCAAAGCAAGAAAAGATTTAGAAGACATGGGTATTAGAAGCAACTTGCATACTGAAGTTAGGGGAAAGAAGACTTACTTGCCTCCAGCTGCGTATTGGCTTTCTAAGGAAGAAAAAAAGAAATTCTGCAGAAGGTTATTCAACTTCAGAGGCCCTGATGTTTACTGTGCCAATATCTCCAACTGTGTCTCACTGGATCCTCCCTCTATTGGCGGCATGAAGTCACATGACCATCATGTTCTAATGCAGAATCTGTTACCGGTTGCGTTGAGAGGTCTACTTCCACGAGGTCCTCGTCTTGCAGTGACTCGGATATGCAATTACTTCAACAGACTGTGGCTGTTACCAGTTGCGTTGAGAGGTCTACTTCCACGAGGTCCTCGTCTTGCAGTGACTCGGATATGCAATTACTTCAACAGACTGTGTCAGCGCATCATTGATCCAGAGAAGATTATTAAACTAGAAGAAGAAATTGTGGAGACAATGTGTCAGCTAGAGAGATACTTTCCTCCATCTCTGTTTGATATCATGTTTCATCTTCCACTCCATCTAGCAAGAGAAGCACGCTTGGGTGGCCCTGTACACTTCAGGTGGATGTATCCCTTTGAGAGGTAATCTTCCACTGCATCTAGCAACACAAACCACTGCTACTATATGTATATGGTACTGACGATATCTTATATTTTCATTCGTAGGTATATGAAGACACTAAAAGCTTTTGTCAAGAATTTTGCAAGACCAGAAGCTTGTATGGCCGAGGGTTATTTGGCTGGTGAATGCCTTGCATTTTGTATGGAGTTCCTACAGAAATCTGTTCCAGTTGAAGAAGCAATGACAAGAAACGAAGATGTTGAGACGACTCAGAATGTTCTTGAAGGCCGAACGCTGCATAAAGCAAAAGAAGTGAGTCTTACTGACAAAGAGAGAGATGTTGCTCACCGGTATATCCTCATGAATACTGCAGTGATCGACCCTTATGTTCAGTTAGTTAAAACTCCAAATATTGGTACATGTGTTTTTATCTTCTCTCACACTAACTTAATCAATATACAGGATGCATTTAGAAGAACTTCAAAATACAGATGTAAGATGTGCAAAAAATGAAACCATCTTATGGAAGTATCATACAGAAAGGTTTTCACAGTGGATTAAAGAGAAGCTATGATTAATTTTTTTTTTGTATTAATAATTCTGTATGTATATGTTCTGTATGTATATGTTCTGATATGTTTCCTTTTCAAATACCAAATAACTCCAAGGACCATTCGCAAAGGCTGAGATGGCTTGCTTTTGGACCAAGAAATATTGCTCACACCTACAAGGGATTTGTAGTTAATGGCTATCGATACCATACAGACGATATGCAGAGGAAGACACAGAACAATGGAGTAGCATATGAAGCCTTTTCGATGTGCAGAGCTAGTGCCAAAGATTCGAGGCAACAGACTGATATAGTAACATACTATGGCGTGATAAAGGAGATCAGTTTGCTTGACTATCACATGTTTCAAGTGCCTCTGTTTAAGTGCAGTTGGGCTCATAAAGGTAGAGGACTTAAAGAGGAAGACGGTTTCACACTAGTGAATCTCCATATGAACCAGTCAACATTTGCAAACGATCCGTACATTATGCCTTCACAAGCTAAACAAGTGTTCTATTCTAGAGAGGAAGATAACTCTCCTTGTTATGTAGTGATGAGAGCACCACCACGAGGGTATCATGAGTTAGAGACAGAAGAAGAGATTTGTTATGCAACGTTAGCAGTCCAGCCTGAAGAAGATATGGGAGATCAATCATCCGATGACGAGAGTTTCTGTGTTAGGAATGACTGTGAGGGTCAACTAATATATGAATAATGATGATTTTGTTTTTCTTTCAGGTAATTTGGTGCAATGAATTCCAAAGCTGTTACAGAGAAGTGACGTCGCAGTAAACGCCAAGCAGGTCTTGATGTTAGTCCTGAGGTTTCTTTGGTTCAGAAAAAACCCAAGAAAAATGCTACGATCCCTACCCTGGACGAAGACTATCATTCAGAAGACGAAACAGATCATCAGGAAGTGGAAGAAACAGAACCTAAAAAGTCGATGAAACTGGACCTGAAGATATGGGAGTTCAAGATGCTACCCTAGAGACAGAAGATGAAGGTGTGGATCCTGAAGATGTTACACAAGCAGTGTGATTCTTGTTGGTGTATGAACTTCTGTTTAGATGATAGTTGGATTCAACGATGATTGTGTTGATTGTCTTTGTTACTGTCTTTCGTTGTAGAGTGGTAGTAACAGCAGTGGTTGTAGCAGCAAAGGTGGTAAACAGAAGTGTGCTCTCTTGGACTGTAATAACTCTGGACACAGAGTGGCTTTAGGTCGTGTGTTCTCAACTGATCCAGCAGAGAAGGAGCATTTCGTCCCTTTAGGTCCCAATGCTTCTAAGGTTTGGGTAGAGGTTTCCGAGAACGATGGGGCACGAGTGTGGAGGCCAAACTCAGAAATTGAATTCATTGGTGATGCAGTTGGAAGCACGGTGGCTTAGCCAAATGACAAGCTTGTTTTATTGTAAGAAAGATCTGTTGCTTTTGAATTTGTTATGCTATTATGCTAGTTGAAGCACACTTTGAACTACCAATGTTGATTTCTCTACTTTTGTAATATTTGACAAGAATGTTTTAATGTTGAATCTTTGACGTTTATGTTTCATAATATAATGTCTGACAAAAAAAATCGAGTCTATATAAAAATAAATAAATATATATAAATTATAAAATGAAATATATAAATATTATAATTATTTAAATATGCTATATAATAGCATCAATATTAGCTGCTATAATTTCAAAATAATATATATAGCAGGAACTATTAATTGCTATATATGAATTAAAAATAACTTCTCGAAAACGCTGTTAATAATATAACTAATAACATTAATGACGCGCTATTAAATACTTCCTCCGTTTCAATATACTTGATGTTTTAGAGAAGCTTTGTTGTTTCATAATAGATGAAGTTTGCACAAATCTATGCAACTTTAACTTTATCAAAAACTGTGTAACCAATTAGATTTTTATTATTTTTATTTATAATTAAATAAATTAATAATATTATAATTTAGTGATGCTTTTGATAAACAATAGTTTTTCTTAATATTTGTGCATTGGAGTAAAACATCAAGTAATAAGAAAAAGAGGGAGTAGGTTACTATTGCAAATACAAAAGCGCTATCGATTCCGAAGAAACGATAGCACCGCGAAAAAGTGTTATCTAATGTGCCATACATACTATGACGGGCGATGATACAACGTTCCTTAAATCGCTGTTGAATCGTTAGATAACGTTTTTTGTCCGCTAGTGAAGCCCATTTTTCTTGTAGTGAAGCCAGGATCCCTCAAAATCATGAACAAGATGTAGTGCGCAACCACAGGTTGAAAAGGCTCCCAGGCACGAATTCCAATGGCCGGTCACCTTTCTCAGAAAATTTAAAATCCCAGCCGTAGCTAGCATTCTTCCTCCGCGTGAAAAGAAGAGCTCCGTTGCAACTACCCATCTCCGA
Organism: Brassica oleracea var. oleracea; assembly: GCF_000695525.1. Lineage (NCBI taxonomy): Eukaryota > Viridiplantae > Streptophyta > Magnoliopsida > Brassicales > Brassicaceae > Brassica > Brassica oleracea. The sequence continues at coordinate 25,966,344 of NC_027749.1, read as the reverse complement.
TGACCTAATTTAAGTCAATCAAAAATCTGCTCCGATCTGGTGATAGATCTCGAGATGGCGAGTGTTTCCATGTGTTCTATCTATCGAGGAAACCCCTCCATCTTCAACAATTCAGGAAGCAAAAATCCAGCGGTTAGAGCTAGCTCAAGACAACAAAGCCAATAAGAGAATCAAATCTCCTTTTCTTTACTGTATCTTCAGTTTCTCCAGTTTTTACCTCAGTGTGAGGATTAGGACCATCAGGTTTAAACAAGACTTTCATCTTACCCGAGCTAAAGGAGCCTCTAGATCTCTGAATATGGCTCATAGATACTCAAGATCGGAGAAAGGAAAATGGGTTGCAGACCAGCCTCGATCTGAACGCAGACGCCCAGTTCAGATCCCCCAAAGCGATAACTCAGACTTGATAGAAGACAACAAACTTTTCCTGATTGGGCATGTTACAAACCCAGCGGTTCAGAAAACCCAATGGGTCGTTGAATGGCTCCTCCAGTATTGGAGTGTAGAAGGCGAGCTCACTGGAAGAGAGTTGGGTCCAGAACTCTTCCAAATCCGGTTTAAGTCAGAAGAAGCCCTGGAAACTGTTCTCATGAAAGGTCATTACCACTACAACCACTACAAGAGATGGATGATTATACTACAGAGATGGGAACCTATTGCTTCAAACTTCTTCCCAAGGATGATTGCCTTTTGGATCAGAATTCATGGACTTCCACTACACTTTTGGAAGATCGATACATTGGAGGCGATAGTCCAAGAACTTGGCCCGATCCTGGACAAAGACGTCGAACATGGAAGAATCAGAATCCATATCGATGGTTTAAGGAAGCTGGAAATGCGCTTCCCTATCCAACTCCCGTCAGAAGAAATCATAACAGTAGATCTCGAGTACGAGAAACTAGAGAAACATTATTTCCTATGTTCCTCCCTCTGCCATGAGAAGGAGAATTGTCCCCGTAACAATGGGAAACCCACTACGCAAGCTCTCTCGCAAGGTATAAGCCAGAAGAATACTTTGAGAAAGTTGGAAGAGCATCACCGCAAACAAGATTCTCGAAAAGCAATCTCTGGCAACTTACGGGGTAGAGACTTGGACCATAGAGACCGAGGCCTTAGTCAAAGATCTGTTTACTCCCACCTTCAAGTGCCTGAAAGGGGTCGCTACCCTCCATCAGACAGATCAAGAGACTTAAGCTCTAGAGACCTCAGCTCCAGAGACAGAGAACGTGGGAAATATGAAGATCGGCATGAAGGGAGAGGTGGTTTTCAAGACAGGGAAAGATCCTCACAATATAGCAACCCACCACAATGCCATCAAACACCATCTAAGAGAGCCTCAAGGGATCTTTCCCCTCCCCATCGTGGTAGGGAGGATAAGAGGCAAGGACCTGCAAATCAAAAATCACAAAGCTCTAGGACGCCCCCCCCTAAGACCTCCGAGAGAGGAAATGATCTTACAAGCTGCTCAGGACCAAAGAGAGGTCAACAGCAGATCTAGGGACCGCCTCCCTGCATTGGAAAGATTTGAAGGGGGTAGTCACATCTCGAATAGGAGAGTCTCAGCTTTAGACATACTTGAAGATCTTTTCGAAGGAAATAATCCTCTTTCTGGAAGGCCCTCAGCGCTAGAAAGGATTGAACCCCCTCAAGCAGAGCTCCAAAGAGGAACAAGACTCTCCTCCTCATTGATAGCTCGACTTCAAGACGTGGAAGTTAGATATGAAGAAGAGGACCACCAAAGCCTTCTCTTAGGGGAAGGATCAGCTAGAAGGCCCAGCAACACTCTAAGCCCAGCAATCCAACAAGCAGTGGAAAGAACCCCAGCAATGCTTTGATTGGGATCTTCATTGGCTCAAGGTAGAAGGTCAAACCCTCCAAGGGCTGTCAAAAAGAAAGCTCCACAAGCAAAACAGCCTCCGAAGAGAAAGACTATATCTAAGGTAACCGGAGTTACTAGGTTCAGAGGAAACAGAAGCCCTATCCAAGGTGCTCGAGCTTCAAAACAACTTGCAGCCAAAGCTAGACCAGCCGCTCGGAAAAGGCTGTGTGTGGAGGAAAACAACCAGAGTCAAGTTTTACTTTTGAATAAGGATGATATTCCACAGGTTGTGGGCAATGGGGTAGGAACTAGCAGAGGTAGGGTGGATTTTCAAAATCCACCAGACCTGATTCCTTAGCTGTTTTAAGCTGGAACTGTCAAGGCTTGGGAAGTGACTTGACAGTTCCTAGAATCCGGGAGCTGAGACGTGTTCAAGCACCGGATATAATGTATCTAATGGAAATGAAGAATCAATCTGATTTCGTTCTTTCTACCCTGAAATCTCCTGATTATACTCATCACTTCCTAGTACCACCGTCGGGTCTAAGTGGAGGACTGGCCCTCTTGTGGAAGCACAACATAAACCTATCAGTGCTAAACTCCTCCCCCAACTTCATAGACACCAAAATAATCTATAAAAACAAAACTTTCTTCATGACCTTCATTTATGGCACACCTCAACAAGAAAAGAGAGCAGAGTTTTGGGAGGAAATCTCGATCATGGGCCAAGGGAGAGATGAAGCTTGAGCCTTAACCAGTGATTTTAATGATATCTTGGACAACTCAAAGAAGAGTGGAGGTCCAGCAAGATATGAAGGGTCTTTCATCGCATTCCGTAGCTTTGTCTCAGTAAATGGGCTCTGGGATGTGAAGCACACAGGAAACCAGTTATCTTGGAGAGGCAAGCGTCATACCCACGATATCAAATCAAGGCTGGACAGGACGCTTGCGAACGTGGCATGGTTTGATATGTTTCTGTCTGGGAGAGGCAACTACCTAAGATTTGAAGGTTCCAACCACAGACCTCTCATGACTTATCTGGAGTTCCATAAGATCAAGAAGAGAAGGCCCTTCAGATATGATAGAAGACTGAATGACAATGAGGAAGCCAGGGAAATAATCGAGATGGCTTGGAGGAAAGAAGAAGAAGAAAGAGTGGAAGTAAAAATCTCGAGGTGCAGACATGAGATCATTAAATGGTCAAAAGATACAGAAGGAGATCAAAGCCAGAGAAGTCATACTGAAGCAAGGAGAACTGGAACAGGCTCTCACAGAGACTACACCAGATATAGGCAAGATAGCAGCACTCTCGGAAGAACTAAGTAGAGCCTATAAAGCGGAAGAGCTCTTTTGGAGACAAAGGAGAAAAATCATTTGGTTACAGGAAAGAGATAGAAACAGTGCTTTCTTCCATGCAGTGACCAAAGGTAGGAAGGCTCGCAACAGAATTACTGCAATAGAGAATGAGGAAGGGATCCCAGTTCATGAAGAAGATGAAGTTGCAAAGGTCTTTGCAGATTTCTACCAAAAGCTCTTCTCCTCCAATGGAGCCGCGAATTTTCAGACAGTGGAGGAAACTATCTCAGAACGTATTACACAAGAGATGAACGACACCCTCTGCCAGATTCCAAACGAGGAAGAAGTGAGACTAGCTACCTTTGCGATTCATGCTGATAAAGCATCTGGAGCAGATGGCTTCTCATCCAGTTTCTACCAGTCTTTTTGGAGCCTGTTAGGCCATGACATTTACAGAGAGATTCGGAGTTTCTTCACCTCAGGTTCTATGAACCCTTTGATCAACGAGACGCACGTCTGCTTGATCCCCAAAGTAACAGGCCCAACATCAGCAGCAGAATACCGACCGATCGCCCTTTGCAACGTCAGGTACAAAATTATTGCTAAGATTCTCACCAGCCGGCTGCAACAACTTCTCCCAAACCTGATATCGAAGCATCAGTCAGCGTTTGTCCCAGGAAGAGCCATCTCAGATAATGTGTTGATCACGCATGAAACCCTTCACTATTTGAAAACAACAGGTGCCAAGAAGAGATGCTCCATGGTCATTAAAACCGACATGAGCAAGGCGTATGACAGAATAGAATGGGGTTTCTTAGAAGAGGTGCTGAAGAGACTCGGCTTTAGAAGATTGTGGATTCAGTGGGTAATGGAGTGTGTTACCACGGTGAGCTACTCTTTCCTCATCAACGGATCACCCTACGGGAAGATCTCCCCCTCCCGAGGCCTTAGGCAAGGGGATCCGCTCTCTCCGTATCTCTTTATCCTCTGTACAGAGGTTTTATCAGGCTTATGTAAGAACGCTCAGACCAACGGTAGTCTTCCTGGTCTGCAAGTGTCGCAGAGAAGCCCATTTGTTAATCATCTACTCTTCGCTGATGACACAATGATCTTCTGCAAAACGAATGAGAGAAACTGCAGAGCTTTGAGTTCTATCCTTATAAGATATGAACTTAGCTCGGGGCAGAGCATTAACTTGATGAAGTCCGATCACTTTCTCTTCTGAAACGCCAGAGAGTATCAGAGCAAGAGTTAAATCAAAGCTGGGCATTGAAAAAGAAGGAGGTATGGGGAAGTACTTGGGATTTCCTGAGACCTTTGGTCAGAGTAAGCGAGACGTTTTCACAGGAATGGTTGATAATATTGGGCAGAGATCACAGTCTTGGACTACCCGTTTCCTTTCAGGAGCAGGGAAGCATGTCATGTTACAATCTGTGTTAACCTCTCTCCCGACGTACTCCATGTCAACCTTCAAAATCCCAAGCTCTTTGTGTAGAAGAATCCAATCTATCCTCACAACATTTTGGTGGGACAGTTCCCCAGACAAGAGAAAGATAGCGTGGGTAGCATGGAGTGTCATGGTTCGTCCTAAATGCCTGGGGGGACTTGGCTTTAAAAACATTGAAGACTATAACGACTCACTCCTTGGAAAGCTTAGTTGGAGACTACAGAGTAACACGAACTCACTCCTTGCTCAAGTTCTAAAAGGCAAGTATTTTCCGGACTGCTCTTTCTTGGAGAGTGTTGACAAAACAGGTTCCTCGCATGGGTGGACAAGCATTCAAGTGGGAAAGGAAGTGTTAAAGAAAGGGTTGGGTTTCATTGTAGGGTCTGGAGAAAATATCAGTGTCTGGACTGATCATTGGCTCTCCTCCCTAAGCTTATCTGCTCCCATAGGACCACCAACCCTCTCCAACCAAAACCTTAAAGTGGCTGACCTGATGAACCCCCAAACCAATGAGTGGTATTTGAATATGATCCGTCAACACTTACCTCAGTATGAGGATATTATCAGACTCATCATTCCAAGCTCCTCAAGACCCTTGGATAGATTAGTTTGGCTTCCGGAACCTTCAGGAAAATATTCAACAAAATCGGGGTATAGAAAGCTCTTTGAGGATAAAGCAATCCTTACCCCTGACTCCTTCAATTGGATGAGTAATGTCTGGAAGCTTCACTACCCCCCAAAGCTTCATCACTTCCTGTGGAGGGCCCTTAACAATGCGCTACCAGTAGGCACCCTGTTAGCTACTAGGAGAATTGACTCGGAGCTGAAATGCAAAAGATGTGGAGAATTGGAAACCATTCATCATCTACTCCTCTCCTGCCCTTTTGCTGCAGAAGTTTGGTCCAAAGCCCCTCTCATAACTCCTGTAGCCAGTGTCTCATCAGACTTATCTCTCAAAGCGTGGTTGGCTTTGCATATAAAACAAGGCGCTCTTCCCCCGTTAGGACTAACTTCGGCACCCCTCACCCCGTAGCTGCTATGGAATCTTTGGACAGCTCGAAACAAGCTTATCTTTGAAGATAATATCTATCAGGTGGAAGAGGTTATCTCAAAGGCAGTAGCGGACGCTCGAGTTTGGGAGATTGCTAACGCAATGAAGCTGAAGAAAAAGAAGGAAAGAATATTACCAGCAGGTACTAGACTCAATTCAACCCCTTCCTGTTGGATTGATGGTGCATGGCAGGAAACATCAACCGTAGGGGGCATGGGCTGGATTATAAAGAACGCAGACGGTGAAGTGCTATGTAGAGGCTCCTCTGCTCGCTCACACGTTTGCTCTGCATTGATGGCGGAAGCCCTGGCTTTGCGTGAAGCTCTCAGGAAGGTGAAGGAGTTAAACCTGCAGTGTCTCCAAGTGTTCTCGGACTCTCAGGTCCTTGTTTCGACCCTGCGATCAGGGCTGGACATGAAGGAGATTGCAGGTGTCCTACAAGACATTCAATTCCTTGCCACTCTCTTCTGTCCCCTATCTTTTATTTACATTCCGCGTTTAGAAAACTTTCAGACTGATTCTCTAGCTAAATCAAGCCTTTCTCGTTTCATTAATGTTGTATAAACTGGTTTCAATTAAGTAATGCAAGTAGTTGGTTGACAAAAAAAAATCATGAACATGACATGAACCAGGATTTCTCAGTCTCAAGGAGCCAACATAACCAAACTGATAAAGAAAAGGAAAGCGGATCATCTGCAAGGTTTAACAATCACCCAGCCCAGACACTTGGAATCTCGGATTATACAAGGTATGTTGCCAACCTGAATTTTCATGTGAAGAGGTCTGGAAGAAGTCAACTTGAGGAAGGTCAACAAGTGAGGCCACCAGAGGCCAAACGGATTACTATCACAATTATGAAGCAACACAAACCTACAACTGATATTACTCTTTGATACAGATAATCGTCCATTCTGCACACATATATGTTGACGGTCTACTAAAGAACATTTAAAATCAATAGCTAATAAGTGTAATTTTTTTATGATCAACCAATTTGATGTACGAATTTGCTCTTGGTCACGTACATTACACCGTACCCTCCTCCAATAAGCATGTTGCAAATAAAATATACTATCAAGTAAATATTGGGGTAAATATTTGTATCTTTTATTGTCAATATCATTTGTATCTTTCAAATTCACTGTATAAGACATTCTTAAGCAAAAATGTAAAATATGGTGTTCTTACTTTGTTTTCTACTAAGCAGTAATTTTTTTTTCAAGTAACATATCTACCATAGACATTTCTAAGCATAAGCATTAAATATACAGTACTATTTTTTAGGGAAAAGAAAAGGTGACTTTATAACAAGTAACAATGGCAAATGTATATGCAAATTATTAAACACTCAAGAAATAACAGTACCAAAAGTAATCTAAATGCTTTCAAATGTTCATTAAAACTTAGTATGTTTCCCTATTGTTCACTTACTTACTCAATCATTCATAGTACTAATATATTTATAAGTATACATTACTCTTAAAACTCCATGAATAGAAAACAATAAAATAAAATAAATAAATAAAATACACATCGAAGATATTATTTATAACGAGTAATAATAACAAATTTATATACAAAATTACTAAAACTCGAAAATAATAATATCGCAAATAAACTAAATGTTTTCAAATGCTCATTCAAATCTAATACGTTTTTCTATTGTTCACTTACTCATGCGATCATACTAATATTTTTTATATTAAACACTAAAAAAAGATAGACATTATAAAACTACATGAATAAGAAACAATGAAAGTACAAATTAAATTAAAAAAATATACATCAGACATATTAAAATATCTTCACATCCAAAATAAAATCACACCAAAGATCCATTAGCTCATTTCAACTACTATGTTAGGAAAATGATCATATGCATACAAAGATAAATGTGTTTCCATCAAACAAAAAAATTAATATAAATGTGAAAATAATTAAAATAGTTCAATGTCAGAAAATATATTTTCCAGTAGATGTAAACTAAAACATATTAAAAATAAAATATACACAATTAAAAAAACAGTAAAATTTAGTAAAAGTAAATAATGTAATTTAAAATAAATAATTTTTTTTAAAAAATAAAATATTTCATAAAACCTAAAAAAGTATTGGAATCCATTTATTAAATAATGTATCTCATGGATTTTTCTCATTATAATGGTCACGAAATTCAAATTAAGAAAAATAAATAAGATTTTTTTTTTGAAAATTAAAACACTAATTAATACATAATTAAAACTAAAATTACAAAATAGTTGTAAAACAAATTAAAAACATTGTGCTAACCGTTGAATTTTTTCAAATAATCACAAGAAGTTTTGATATAAAGCGCAACTATAAATTTATTGAATCCAATCAAATATTTAAAATCTATCCACTTTCAGTTTTCAATGAACTAAGACAACCTCTAAATCGAAACTCATATATTATCCATATCTTTAAAAAATAAAATACAATAAAAAACTACATAAAGAGGAAATAAAGAGAGTATAAATTAATTAAACAGTGCGATTAAACAATATATATGTTTCTACAAGTGACTGATAAAGACAACCTGCTCTGCAGTCACTGATCCAGAGAGGTTCCCCAAAATTAGAAAAAAAAATTGTTATGTGCTTTCAGGTGGAAGCAGGAACTGAAGATCCCGTGAACCAAAAACCACAGCTTCTTCTCTCAATAAGACTTGGATGGATCGGAAACTGGAGCAGTTAGAAATTACTACGAATGTGAGAATGTTGGAGTTGCGGATACAGGTGGGAGACTAATTCCATCTTAGAACTATCCAACTTCCATGATTTGGATTACTAAATTGTGCTGATTTAATGTAAAAATATTATTGGCAGGAAGGTTACGGAGGGAAGGATCATGTCATACATTAAATCACACACAGGTTCATCATGTTTAATTTTTTTTCTTCTCAAACCCTGTGTTAAATTCTAACAGTTGTATTAGCTTTCATGGTCACAGAGATTCAAATATAAATTACTATTGCCGTCACTCGGAAACTGCTATATTATCTATTGTCACAAGATAATTTGAATCATGATAATAAACATATACCCAAGTATAAGAAAAACATGGCTTCTTTAGCTAAATGCTTCAACAGAACACAAGAAAGATACTACAAGCAAAAGCGTTTTTTTTTTTTTGTCAAGTAAAAGCCATTTACTTGCTTGCATAGAGCCAACAGGATTATCAAATCCCTAACTTCGAAGAAAAATATATGCCAAAGATTCTGACAGAGAAAGAAGGTCAAAAGCTACAAAGGTTGTGCAGATTTCAGTTAGAGAATAATAAAGATATACTAGACAAAGAAGCCGATGAGTTTTGATCTTGATGATCATGAACTCCAAAATAAGGAACAAGTAAAAATTTACAAAAGAAGCAAAGGGAGCAATCATGTTTACAAACAAATTACTATCTTACCTAAAAAAAATCGCTTATTATTTATATCAAATCTATTAAAATATTTAACAACACATTTTCTTAATCAATATTTTACATTCAATCCAAACAAAATTTTGACATCAATTGGTTATAAGAAAATACATAATACATAATAATGATTTAATAAAATACATAATAATTTATTTACGTAATTATTTTTTCCACATTTCATCAAACCAAGACCAATCAAAATAAATAAAAATAAATATTATGAATTTATTTCTCTTCTTAACCACAAAATGTAGCTTAGACTAAAAAATATAATGGAAGAATTACTAATTACTCACAAAAATCAGTTGTAGTTAACAAAATACCTTTACAATTGACAAACTTACGTAACACTAAAAGCGATATCTAAATATCACCACATAAAAATATGTATAAAAAATTGGAAAGTAACAAAAAAAACAGCATTCATAAATCACGACGACACCAAAACAATGGATTAGTCAGCAGCTACTTAACCGCTGCCAAATAATCATCCTATCTTTTGTTGAATATGGAAGAAGGTAGTAAAATTCATAAGCTCCTTAAAATAGCACAATTGGGCCATATCATTAGAACCATATTACTAAATGTTCTCAACCTAACCAAATCCACCACCCAAACAAATTTCTACGAAGCAAACTAAAATCATAAATAACAAGTATAATCAAATTAAAAAGTACTATACTTAGGTAATGGAGTAGAAAAACATGAAATTAACAATATTGATCATTAACCTCTTAAATATTAAAAAATAGAGCAAAATAAAAACTAAAAATGAGAAACATTGCATGGAGTACGAGTTAAAAAACATGAGAGTTACTCATCTGCTTTACAAGCAACAAAAAATACAACATTGTGCCATCCAAACAATATTAATTTTTTTAATTTTCATCAAACTAAAACCAATCAAAATAAAGAAGAATAAATCTTATTAATTTATTTCTCTTTACCACCAAACTTTAGCTTAGACTAAAAACAATGATGGAAGAATTACTAACTAAATTATATATATAAATTACTCATAAAAACCAGTTAACAAAATATCTGTACAATTGACAAAAATATACTGACATAATACAAAAGACGATATCTAAATATCACCACATAAAAATAGGTACAAAACTAGAGACTCGCAAAAAAAAAAAAAAGCTTTCATAAATCACGACGACCCCAAAACAATAGATTAATGCAACAGCTAATTAACCGGTGCCAAGTAATCATCCTATCTTTTGTTGGATATGGAAGGTGAAAGTAAAATCCAGAAGCTCCTTAAAATGGCACGAGTGAATCATATCATTAGAACCATGTTACTAAATGCTCTCAACTGAACCAAAACCACTACCCAAACAGAGTTTCACGTAGCAAACTAAAAACATAAATAAACAAGTATAATCAAATTTAAAAGTACTATAGTTACGGAATGGAGTAGAAAAACATGAAATTAACAATATTAATCATTAACCTCCCAATTGTTTTTAAAAAAATAGAGCAAAATAATAACCTAAAAATTAGATACATTGCATGGAGTACGGGTTCGAAACATGCTATCTCAAAAAGCAAATAACTGAATTCATATACTTTATTTATTACGTGCTCAATTAATTTTTAGTTTTAGAATAATACTTCAAAGCCCAACACCTTTTTTTTTTGCTAAGAATGTAAATATCATTGCTAGAATGAAATTTTGGTTACAATGAGATTGAACCAGAATTTGCTATAAAGCCATTATGTTCTTAAGGAGTGCAAACAAGTTTTTTTTAAAAGACCATAAGAAACTAAAATTAATTTCAAAGCTAAACAAGAAAGTCTAGCTGTGAAAATAATACATAGACTAGAGTACAAAACAACATTTAGTTTCCCTACAAACCGCTTCTCAATCACCGAGATGAATTGAGAGAATATCAGAGCAGGACAGTTCAGACGAACACTCACTGGAAATGGCTCCAGATGGTTTCAACGGAGGCAGCTGGCAACAGCCTCAGAACACCAGTGAATCGGAGGAGAACACCGAGAGAACAGATCCCCAACTAACACGGTGAAAGACTAAGAACCATATACTACCCAAAGCCCAACACCTACTATATACTACCCAAAAACAATTATTATGTTCGTCTATGTAAGACAAAGAAAATTATAAAATATTTTCACACGTCCATGAAATCTATTTACATCTCTCCTCTTATTCAAACGATTTTATTTTGTACTCTGAATATTTATACAATACATTAGTTAACACAATAGGTCAACAAAAAACTAAACACATGTCGACGAGGATTATAGTTTCAACTACTTATATGAATATATCGTATCGCACTAATACAATATTGTCGCATCCATCCCGATATCAAATACATCTAATACATTACAAATATAACAAGATTTCTGTAGAACAATATACAAATGTCAATAGCAAAAATGGGAAACAACCCACGCGAAACGCAAGCACACCACTAGTTAATAAAATAAACACAATGCTAACGAAATACAATAACTAAAATGAAATAACGTTAGAATAAATGTTTGAAAAAAATTAAAACAAATCACATCAATATATAAATAATTATCAAACAATAAAACTAATTTTATAATAATTTGAAGTATGAAGAAATCAAAAGATATCCAAAACACATATAAAAATGATTTATAGGACTCTCGCATCTATGCATTGTGAGTAGGCCTGGAATTTTCATCCGAGATCCGGATTCGATCCGTGATCCGATCCGGATCCGATCCGAAAATCCGGATATCCGGAGAGGCCGAATCCGGATCCGGATAGTAAAATGTTGGATCCGTCAAAGCCGAATCCGGATCCGGATATCTTGATTTTTTAGTCCGGATATCCGGATCCGTAAATTTTATTAATAAATATTTCAAAAATAGTAATATCTATATATAAAAACTAATTTTATTTAATATATTTTCATTTTTATAATAGTATATATAAATTTTATGTAAATTTTGTAATATTATACATAGAAATAATTAAAAACATTATATATATTTTTATTTTTAAATTATTGTTAATATTTTATATATATTAATATTATTTTTTATTTATTTTAAGGATCCAAATCCGGATCTGGATATCCGCCGGATATTATAATATTTAGAAGGATATCCGACACCCGGATATCCGCGAATCCCGGATCCGGATAAGGATAGTAAAATTATGGATCCGCCAGATAAGGATCCGGATCCGGATATCTTAAAATTGCCCGGATACCTGATCCGTTCCAGTCCTAATTGTGAGATCTTCCAAATCAAAATTCGTCTGTGTTATTATTCATGCATATATATATATATGTAATAGAACCGCTAGACGTCGATCTTATCATCGATCTTGAAGGAATGATATTACGTGTACACGCACACCAATTAATCTAATGTGCACACTACCACAATCGAATGGTACGTCGATGTAGCGCTTTAGAATCGAATCCACAGAGACCAACGATTACACTTTATCTTTATTGGATCAATACTTAGCTAAAACAATGATCGGGTTTTGAGATTAAGGTTTCGTAACAAGCAAGTAATAAGATTAATTAAAGCTTTCAGATGATTAAAATGCCAGCCTAGGGTGGTTTGGTCGGGTGTCAAACAAGTGTGAGCCAAACAATTATTCAAGTTCGATTAAAGACTAGTCTAGAACTCGAATCACTTAAGATAGATCAGCCCACTGTCGTGATGCTCACCTTTTGTCAATCGATCTCAGTACCTAAACTTTCGTTTGGACTGAGATGCGATGACAAACATTAAGATCAAGTGCGATC
>NC_027749.1:25952840-25953475 GCF_000695525.1 Brassica oleracea var. oleracea | reverse complement strand
TCGTTTGGACTGAGATGCGATGACAAACATTAAGATCAAGTCCGATCTGTTCACAAAACACCCTAACATCTACTTTCACTGGTTAGGGATATGATGCTCAATTAAGTTATGTCTAGCAACCTATAACACTTTTGATGAATAGATTAAACCTAGAATCAGGCACTAAGTGGTTAACTTGATGCAAGCCTTAAGAACAACAGTGAATGAAGACAATCGATTTATAACTTATTTATGTCAAACTCACGGATCTAACACCCTAACACCCTAGACTAAGCAAGTTGACTACTCAGCCACGAACAGAGAAAACACAGAGACTGAGACTGAGACTGAATAAAACATATGTAGATAAAATAGAATAAGGGTTTAGGGGGTTCTTCTCTATGGTGAGAGAGATTGAGTCTTCTCCCTTTACAAAGTATCAAATCACAAATCTCTCAAAGCTCAAGTCTGGTTCCTTGTCACAAAAACAGCGTAGTGAAATATAGAAAAACAGAAAGAGAAGTTTTATGGAAGCCACTGGCGGCTGGGAGAAAAAGATGGGATAATTAGAGCAAATCCCGTAATGACTTGTAGTTTCTTTAAAAATCTATGCCGCTGGAACAGTCACTCGGGTTGCTCCGCTATCGGGAACAGTC
>NC_027749.1:25952357-25952740 GCF_000695525.1 Brassica oleracea var. oleracea | reverse complement strand
TTTTTTTTTTTGAAGACTGATATGGGGATGTGACGAAGAAGGTTATTAGTGCCACTGGTGGTTCTGATTTCGGAACCATTCTGGTTCTCCACCCCTGATCTTGCGCAGTTCATTGGTTATGGAGCGGTTGCTCCCTTAATCTGCTTGTTCTCCTTTCTGACTGAATTTTTGCAGCAGTACTAAGTAGGAGGCTGCGTTGATCCTTTCCTCTCTGACCTTTTTGCACATATCTGCACATATAACACTGAAAAACAAATGCATGAAGATGGAATAAAGGCTAAGGTGCAGGGTGGGAACTAGCTAAAGATGAGCTAGCCACTCAGGATCAGCAAGATGGATAAAAAGGATAAGAAGTCCTGAGTGTGTTCTCGTTTCCCTGATCT
>NC_027749.1:25950528-25951364 GCF_000695525.1 Brassica oleracea var. oleracea | reverse complement strand
ACAAGAAGAATTTCAGTCAAGATTAGGTTCAAGTTAGGTGGAGTTAAGTCTACCCAGTGTAACCTAATTGGCTGAGAACTTCTGGAGAATCAAGTGAGATATGTCAGGGTGTTCCGGGTCCACATGTGTGTTTTTCGCCATTGCTAAGGTCACTGAATAAGATAACTAAAGCACTAGGTGGTTAGTGATCAACACAGGATAAGATCCTAATTCCCACAAATTTTTGACTGACTCAATCCTAAAAACTGACTCAAACTGACTCAAAAGAAGAACAAAAGAAAGAAACGAGTTAGTAAATGACGAAAACCCTCCCCCAGACTCACTTCACACCGTCCCTGGTGTGAAAATAAATCAGAGAGAAGGTAAAAACAAAAATAAACATTTTTATTTTGGTCGAGATACTTACCTGAGTGGAGCGGGCGCTCCATGAAAATTCTGGGTGTTCTATCGTCAGATGATCGCCTGGAACAGCTGCTCTTTTCAGAGGGCAGGTTGTTCCGTTGCTGTAACCCAGAATTTTGAAGTATCTCAGATTTTTTTTTTTTGACCTAAGACTCAATAAACTAAAACGAAAAATAAGCAAACAAAAACAAAACCAAGTTATATTTACACTTACCACTGGTTTACCTTCCACCAAGCGCTTGGTTTAAGTCACTACCTTGACTTGGTGACTGGGATCAGTCGGGTTGAGCATGAGGGCTTGTTCCAAAACAAGCTCCACAATCAGACATGTTCAGCTTCAAAACTCTGCTCAACAACCCTTTCACAGCAGCTCTCCTTTCTCTTGCAGCTCATGTGTGAGAATTACTCTGACTTTAGAGAAAGGTTTAGAGGTA
>NC_027749.1:25947860-25950288 GCF_000695525.1 Brassica oleracea var. oleracea | reverse complement strand
CAATACCCAAATCGTCTACAATAGCCTTTGAGACGAGATTCACACAAGAACCAGAGTCACAAAGAGCGTCCTTGAAGGTTGTTCCTGCGATGGAACATGGGAAAACAAACTTTCAAGGATCATCAACCTTAGGCAATACCTTAAGTGCTGGTGTAGACAGTGCTTTGGTATAGAGGACCTTGATCTCCTCTTGAGTCTCTCTACAGTTTTTAAAGAACTTGAGCAATGGACGAATCTGCAGAGCATCTTCGAATGCAAGTTCTTTAGGAAGCCTTCTCACCATCTTGTTAAAATCTATCAGCTGCTCTTCACTAATGGGATCCATCAGATGTCTAGGTGGAATTGGATAGGGAACCTTGGGAACATAGACTCGAGATGGTGGAGTCTCAGCAGATTAATCGGGAGCAGTTACTGCAGAGCTAGTAGGCTGCTCTGAGTTCTCTTCTGCGCCTAGAACAGTCTCAGCGAACGGCTGCTCTATTGCATTACAGTGCTCAGCCCTAGGATTTTTATCAGTTTTTCCAGGGAGCGTACATTGTTGCCTCTTGACACTCTCAGCTGTTTGAGCAAGCTGAACATCGATCTTTCTTATGTGGCTCGCAAGAGTGTCATACTTGGCATTCAGCTCAGTGAACATGTTGCCCATCCTGGTGTCCATTTCCGTGGTTACCTGATTCAACGCTTTGGCCTGAACCTGCTGACCCAGCAACAGCTGTTGCATCATCATACCCAGACCCTTCAGCTCATCTGGTTGACTGTTCTCGGTAGCTGGAACAGCTTGCCGATTCCTCTACGGTTGTCGATGGTTCTGGTTCCGAATATGCCCAGCCGTAGCTTGCTCCATGCTGAAAACGTGCCCTTGGTTGTTTTTCAGTAGCTGATCAACCTTGGCAGTCAGTTCATCTATCTTCTGGGTGTCAGAACCGTTCCCATTCTTGGAGCAATCACTCTCCTCGTTCTTATTGGCTGAGGTAACAGTCGTGTTCTCAATTAGCTCAAACGCTCTATGAGTGGTCTGAGTCATGAAGTCTCCATTGCTGGCAGAGTTCATAGCACTCTGAAATTCCCAGTCAACTCCATCATAGAAAATTTCCAAAAGGTAGTCGTCATCAAATCCATGGTGAAGACATTATCTGCGATAGTCATTGAACCGCTCCCATGTGTCGCAGAAAGGCTCATAAGTGAGCTGTCTGAAGGAGGTGATCTTGTTCCTCAATGCAACTGTTCTCGCCTTAGAGTAGAAATGGTTGAGGAACGCTGATCGGACCTGTTCCCATGAAGTGAGAGGGTCGGTAGGGAGAAAGTTCAACCACCGTGCAGCTTTTCCATCAAGAGAGAATGGGAATAACATGCACCTGATGTAGTCTGGTGGAACACCATTCGCGCGAGTGAAACTGTAGACTTTTTCGAAGCTCTCAATATGCTCCATTGGAATTTCTATAGAGAGGCCAGAGAACACCTTTCTCTGTACTAGACCGATCAAAGCAGGCTTGATCTCGAAGTCCTGCCTGGTGCAGGGTGGAGGAACTATGGCAGAACGAGTTGTAGGGATGTTGCAAGGAAGGTTTATCTGCCCGATTGGAACAGTCTGCGCCTGCTGTTCCTACTGCTGCTGCTGAGCAGCTTGTTCCTGCTGCTGCTGCTGAGCAGCTTGTTTCTGCGCTTGAATGGTATGCTGCAACTGTTGCATCTGCTGTTGCATGAGTTGCATTTCTGCAGCTAGATCATCCTGATTGGCGTGATCACCCATAGTGGTGTCGGTTTGCCTTGGCTGTTGACGATTTGTTTTTTCTAACCTTGCTAGCTCCTGGTTGGTAAGTGTAACCAATTCTCCTTGTGCGCTTCTCCGAGTATGTCTACTGGTCATAGACCTGAAGCATTAGTTACAACAAAAAGGATAGAACAAGTTAGAGGTCTTAAACTAAATAAATAACCGAAAAAATAAAGGTAAAAGGATGGTCCCCGGCAACGGCGCCAAATTGATATTACGTGTACACGCACACCAATTAACCTAATGTGCACACTACCACAATCGAATGGTACGTCGATGTAGCACTTTAGGATCGAATCCACAGAGACCAACGATTACACTTTATCTTTATGGGATCAATACTTAGCTAAAACAATGATGGAGTTTTGAGATTAAAGTTTCGTAACAAGCAAATAATAAGATTAATTAAAGCTTTCAGATGATTAAAACGCAAGCCTAGGGTGGTTTGGTCGGGTGTTAAACAAGTGTGAGCCAAACAATTATTCAAGTTCGATTAAAGACTAGTCTAGAACTCGAATCACTTAAGATAGATCAGCCCACTGTCGTGA
Source organism: Brassica oleracea var. oleracea (assembly GCF_000695525.1). Lineage (NCBI taxonomy): Eukaryota > Viridiplantae > Streptophyta > Magnoliopsida > Brassicales > Brassicaceae > Brassica > Brassica oleracea. The sequence goes on along the minus strand of NC_027749.1, from coordinate 25,947,969 downwards.
TGCTTCACCTTTTGTCAATCGATCTCAGTACCTAAACTGTCGTTTGGACTGAGATGCGATGACAAACATTAAGATCAAGTCCGATCTGTTCACAAAACACCCTAACATC
>NC_027749.1:25941329-25947743 GCF_000695525.1 Brassica oleracea var. oleracea | reverse complement strand
GAACAGAGAAAACACAGAGACTGAGACTGAATAAAACATGTGTAGATAAAATAGAATAAGGGTCCAGGGGGTTCTTCTCTATGGTGAGAGAGATGGAGCCTTCTCCCTTTACAAAGTATCAAATCACAAATCTCTCAAAGCTCAAGTTTGGTTCCTTGTCTCAAAAACAGCGTAGTAAAATATAGAAAAACAAAAAGAGAAGTTTTATGGAAGCCACTGGCGGCTGGGAGAAAAAGATGGGATAATTAGGGCAAATCCCGTAATGACTTGTAGTTTCCTTAAAAATCTCAGCCGCTGGAACAGGTACTCGGGTTGCTCCGCTCTATCTAGAAAAGTCACTCGGGTTGCTCAGCTATCGGGAACAGTCACTCAGACTGTTCCACGTGAAAATCTCCAGATTGCATTGTGTTCTGTCCTTTTTGTTCCAGCTGGGCTATCTCCAATCCAATGCAACTCCAGACCTGTAATGACTCGAAAAGGACTAGGAAGACTCGATAATGACTTGAAAATCAATTAGAAAACACATATACAAGATGCCAAAAACACTATATATCAAGGAACTATTAGGCTTCCGATGAAAAAAACAAGAAAACAATACATGAACTATATACTTCATAAATTACAACTATGGAAACAACGTATGCTCCCTTACTTCGAGACATAATTTCCATTTAAACTGCATCAATGAATGGGTTTTGAGGAACATAAGTTGTCCAGTATGCAGAATAACATATCTATGATTTCAAACATCTTTACAATATAGAGAGGGAGTTTTTAAAAAAAAATTCATAATGTGTTTTTTTTTTCCTTTAAAGTGTTTATAATTCTATTTTCCCCAAGAAAGAAGCATTTTAATAACTTATACTTACCTTCGATCATATTTGCTTAACGACAAATCACAAACATAATGACCACACTCAGAAATATATCATTACTATTGACACAAAATATATCAACTCAAAATAATACCTTACAAAAGAGCAAAATATATTTACAAAAGGAATACAAAAAAAAAAAAAAATGTAGACAATCTGCGCGTAGCGCGGACACACCACTAGTAATATAAGGCTTCGAATGACATGCAGATCAAAGAAACGCAGATCAAACCTACAATGCAGATCAAGTAGAACAAATGCAGATCAAGCAGATCATGCAGAACAAATGCAGATCTTATAATAGAGTTTTTTTTTTCCGACAATAATTACGTTAATTCTCGAATAAGTATATTTGACCAAATGTTAAAAATAATTTTATAAATTAAATATAAAAAGTACAAATGTGTATTAACTATTTTTATTATTTTAATAAAAAAATATTTAAACATTATATAAAAAGTAAATATGCATGATATCGAAAACAACTCTTCTTTTCTTCCAAACTCCAAATGTCCTTTCAATAACAGAACGCAAAGATGCATGATATCGATTATACAACTCTTGTTTTAATTCAATAAATAAACTAATTATATACCATAGTTTTTTATTATTTTTAATACATATAGATATACAATATTTCACTGTTTAAAATATTAATTAGTTTTTTGTATTATTTTTAGTATTATTTATATACTATATTTTTACAAAAAAGTAAATTTTTAACAAAATATTATTCAGCATAAATTTCAACTTATATCTACATCTTATTTTTTTTATAACACACTAAATAAATTAATTATGAAACATAATTATTTGTATTATTTTAATAATTTTAGGTATAAGAGACACACTGAAAAAAATAAAAAAAAAATAATTAAACATAATATTAAAATACATGCATGTGTTATAGTACATATAAGAATGAAAAATATATTTACTATTTCATTTTAAAAATAATTAATTATAAAACATTATTTTAATTTATATGTATAAGCAAGTAATACATGAAATATCTATAACATGCATAAATTAATTAAATATATATATTATACATATCAAATTAATCAGTTGATAAAAGTACATGCACATGTTATATAGTACATGAAAATAAGAAGTTGACTTTTACTTAGTGTTATTGAATATAAATATTAATTTATTTTTAAAAATCAAAAGTTTCATAAATTATTGAAGAAACAGAAATGTACATGTCTTTTTTTAATTGCTTAGTGGATGCAATTGTATGAGATAACCTGAAGAATATGAGAAGTTAATTAAACATATATAAAAAACACATTTTAAAGTTTTATATTAAATGAAAGTAAAACACTTACCGAGTAGAAAGGAATTTTGGTTCGTGAAATAAGGAAATGAAGAGTAATTGTATTTATAGGTAAAGTGAAAGAAAAAATAAAATAAAAGAAGTTGGACGTGCATTGGCCTCTGCGTCATACCAACACCTTTTTCCTCATATACGGCAGGACAGTTTTTTTTATGACAGAGTTTTTTCTCTATGCAGCTATTTCTATATTTTATTATTATCTTTTGTGATTTCCTTTAAAGCGTGAATGAGATATTAAATGCATGATTATGTGCATCTGCTTTTGTAGCGGGAGAAGTGCAGATCATCCGCACATACAGTTATCCAGCACTTCATTCACCATTCAATCATTTTTGGTTTTAGATAGCAGATCACACAGGAGATCTGTATACAATTTAATTTTTTTTCTTTTTTTCTGGAAAAAGCAAGAGACACTACAAGAACAAAAAGCTTTTATTAGCGGACGAAAAACGCTATCAAACGATACGATAGTGGTTTATGAAGCGATGTATCATCGCCCGTCATAGTAGGTCAGACACATTATATAGTAGTTTTTTGCACTGATATCGTATTACGATATACTATAGCGGTTTTGTAGATGCAATTTAATATTTTTTAATAGTGTTTTTTTGTCATTATTTACCTTAGTAAAAATAAAAATAAATTTTTTTATATAAAAAACATTACAAATGTGAGACCGGTACATCAAAGTTAACCAAACTAAACTAAAATTTTCATAATAGGGTTTGAATAGTTAGTTATATTAAGTATTATTAACACAAATTTAAGAGCTATGTTTATGATTTTGAAATTATTTCGATTTGTGCTTTAGAGTTTATATATTTATGATTTTTAATTTGTGATTCAATTTAGAGCTATGTTTATATATGTTTGATGTTAGGATTTAGGTTATAGAGTTTGATTGAAGAATTAAGGTTTGTGTGTTCGGAAGTTATATATTAAAATTAAAAAGAATAAATTTCAGTTCACACTAAAGATTTGAAGTTATAGTATAAGAATATAAGAGTTTTAAGGTTTATACTTAGAGTTTAGGGTTTAATAAATTTTTTAGAGTTAACGGATTTAAAAAACCAAACATAGCATTTTAATTATTTTGCTATTAAACATAATCTATCATAACGTTTCGAAATATACTATTCTATCATAGCGTTTCCAAATATACAAACGATATCTAAAACCTACGGGTATATCAACCATAGCAGAAAGACAAAAAACGTTATACTTGAACCAACTAGGGACTTTTATTCACTTTTTACAACACTTAGCTCTAACTCTTTCTCATTTCTCTTCCCACCTTCTCATTGATTCTCTTTTTTTCCTTCTTTTTTTTTATAAGGGGGAAGGTTCCTTTGTACACAACCTAGAGCTTCATTCTTTTCTTGTCCCTAGGATTTTTCTTTTCTCATGACACTCTTTTGTTCATCTTTCTCATCTTTCTCACTTCCCAAACCCAAGATATTAACATTTAGAACACACAAACCCACTCACCATCCCAAATGCTAGCTCAAATGAAGTTCTTATGCTAGCAAGAGATGAGAACAAATCTAAGTCGCCTCCAATACTCTCAAGATTTTGCACATGACAAGCTATCAAAAGAGGCCTCACTCATGCAAATCAATGTTTGGTCTCAAAGGATGGCTAGGGTTCAAGGGTGGAAGTGTCATTTGGATTAACAAGGGTAATGAATGGAAAAAGATAACCCAAATGTGTATGAGATCCATGATCAAGTATGCAAGTGTCAATATGCAAGAGAGATTAAGTTCATTCAATTCAAGATTCAGGTTGGAGCTGGTTTCAAAAACAATGCCAATATCAAGCAGACAAACATATTTCAAGAAGAGTTTTCAAGGCTCGAAGCATGCAAGGTTTTCAAGAGATGTTTAAGCTACTTGATATGTTTAGCTAGGGTGTCAATTTCAGTGCAAGACAAGTGTTCTTTACAAGGCATTTTCAACTGCTGCTCCATATGCAAGTGAATGCAACCCACGGATAAGAGAAAAACTTCTGACTAAGTTTGGTTGCAATAATTAGCCTCGTCACAGCTCTCGTACTTTTTTTTTGTTTTTCTAAGCATATATGTATGTACAATGCAATGCATGAGACTCCAAATCATCGAAGAAAACATGATCAAATACTTGGTACCTCCCCCAAACTTAAGTCACACAGAGAAAGTCTCTGTGTGATTAAGAGAAAAGGAGATACCGAAATATGAGAAAAGAAAATGGTATCTACGATGAAAGGTTGGAGTGGTACCTCAAATGGAGACTGGGGTGTGATAATGGGTGTTTAGAGTAGAAATGCTTGGCCACCTTTCCTCTCTTATTGGCTCTAGACTCAACCTGAAAGGTCTCAACCATACTTATTAAACAACCTAAAAGAAAGAAAGATAAAGAAATATATACAATGGATAAACATGGGACTTCCTCCCAAGTGAGTTTGTTTTAAGTCTCTAGCTTGACTTTGTGTGCTTGCTAATCATAAGTATCAAAAGGTTGATCCAATGCACCTTTGATCTTTCTCCTGCAAGAACAAGGAACCAAGTATGCAAAGGAGCACACTACTGTCCATAGAAAATAGACAGATTTTTCCTCAAAGAGCTTCACTAAAGATGTGACATGAATTATGAAATGCTCCTTGAGGTTCACATGATCATGAGAATCAAAAGCATTTGGTGGAAACACAAAGTTAAGTACAAGCTCAAACGAAGTTTTAACAAAGTAGTCAACTTTATCTCCATCAATCAAATAAAACACAATGTTCTCATTCTTATGAAAGATTTTGACAAGGGGGTTTTCTATCTCAAGCAAGAGCTTATCCACATCAAGTTCATCCCCTAGATCAGCAAGTTCAAGAAGAGGCCTAGGTTCATCAAGCATCAAAAACTCAGATTCAAGATCAATTGAAACCAAAGATAGTTCTTGTCAAAACAAACCTCAATATGATCTCTAACAAGTTTTTCTACTCTCAACTCATCTAGTTTCCTAGTTTCACATATCAGATCAAGACATTCATTGATGAGCACAAGAGAATCAAGATCAGAGGCAATATCTTCCACACAAGGCAAGCAAATATCCTCAAATTGAAGTTCTAAAGTGAAATTGTATATACCTTCCAACTGGGTTGATGGAACCCAATACATTACCTCTTTAAGGGCATAAGCAACATCAAACTCATACTGTGTAACATCTCTTCCTTCAAGCTCTGCCCGATCCCTAATAAGGTTCACCCAGATCGTTTGTGCCAGGGATCGCTTTGTCGTCCATGGGTTCCTTCTCTTAAGCTCATATAACTCCACCCTCTGTTCTGGTGTGAGTATGCTTGCATCAAAGGGTGGTGGCTCCACATATGTCTAATCTTCAGTGTGATCTTCAAATGTGTGTTCCTCTTCTTGTGGTAACTCAGAGTAGCTCGAAGCCATCACTGCAAATAACAAAAGCTAGAATAAAAGGTTAGTAGCTATACAAAGCAACACAAAGCACAAGAAAATAAAGCTTAATCTCAAAAAAGTTTGAAATCCTAGTGACAAATCTACTTAGTTCTCCGGCAACGGCGTCAAATTGTTTAAGCATTTAAGCACACACCAATTAACCTAATGTGCCAACAATACCACAATCGAATGGTATGTCATTGTAGCATTTTAGGATCGAATCCACAAGGAACTAGAGATCTACAACACCAAGAATACACAAACTTTTCTAATCTAAACAAATAAGAAGATGGATGATTTGTAACAAGCTAATATCCTAGAAATATAAACAAGGTGATCTTAAATCCAATCAAGAAATAAGTGCAAGAATTCAATCAAATGCTAAGGATGGATCTATGGGCAATGATAATTGATATAAGGTGATCAAGGTTAAATCTAGGATGTTCAAACAAAACAATCAACAAGTCTATAGGTCTAGATCTCATTCAACATAGATTAATCCACTGTCGTGGCAAAGAACCCCTATGCTAATCATGAATTAAACATCAACTGTCGTTGGCTAACACAATCAATCATGCATAAATCGCAAGTCTGCTAACCACTTAAACATCTCGGACATCAACAGTCGTTTGTAAAAGACAATGCTAAGTTCATTCAAACATTTTAACAAACACCTTCCGGACATAAAATAGCTTAAGGTCTAGACGAGAGTGATCAAGTCTAATTTAGCATTAAGAACACTTAGCAAGCATAGAACATTGTTAATCAAGCAA
>NC_027749.1:25927455-25941051 GCF_000695525.1 Brassica oleracea var. oleracea | reverse complement strand
TCTTGATCCTTACATGGGTTTAAGGTTTCTCATGGAGATTAGTGAGTAATGAACTTGTGATTCATGGGTTAGATAGATTAGGGTGATTGAGTGGATATTTAGGATGTTTATTATTTGATTAACAATGTTTTATGCTTGCTAAGTGTTCTTAATGTTAGATTAGACTTGATCACTCTCATCTAGACCTTAAGTTATTTTATGCCCGGAAGGTGTTTGTTAAAATGCTTGAATGAACTTAGCATTATCTTTTACATATTTGGCCAACGACAGTTGATGTCCGAGATGTTTAAGTGGTTAGTAGACTTGTGATTCATGCATGCTTGATTGCGTTAGCCAACGACAGTTGATGCTTAATTCATGATTAGCATAAGGGTTTTTGCCACGACAGTGGATTAATCTATATTGAATGAGATCTAGACCTATAGTCTTGTTGATAGTTTTGTTTGAACATCATAGATTGAACCTTGATCACCTTATATCAATTATCATTGCCCATGGATCCATCCTTAGCATTTGATTGAATTCTTGCACTTATTTCTTGACTAGATTTGAGATCACCTTGTTTATATTTCTAGGATATTAGCTTGTTACAAATCATCCATCTTCTTGTTTCCAAGCCATAACAGATGAGAAGCTATACGACTCAATTCTTTGTTCCTAAAATGCTACAATGACATATCAATCGATTGTCGTATTGTTGGCACATTATGTTAATTGGTGTATGCTTAAACGCTTAATCATCTACTCCTATCAAAACCCATTTTTCTTGTAGTGAGATCTTCATGCAGATCTCACTCGCTATATCTTTGGTGTTGTTTGCGGGAGATCTGCAAATATTTAATTTTAAATACATTTATTTATTTTTATAAATATAATATTTTCATTCTATTTTACTTATAACTTTTACAATATAAAAACTTTCATTGACTATATTTATCTTTCTATTTTCGTCATATAATTTTACATTTATTTAAAATTATTATATTTATATAATGCGTGTTTAATTATAATATCTATTATATAAAATATAGAAATATAATTTAAATAGGTATACTAGTGGTATATATATATATATATTTCATTAGATTTTAATGTTTTCATATATTGATTTCAAAATTGTAGTAACATGATTTAAGTGCAAGATTTATTGTTGTTTATGTATTATATTTCTATATTATCTATTTTATTGTAATTTTTATTATTAAAGCATATAATTTATTTTATTTGAACTGTTTTAGCATTCAAAGTTATAATAATTGTTTGATACGTTTGATCTGTCTGCATGATCCGCTTGATCTGCATCTCTCATGCATGATCCGTTTGGGCTTCTAATGGTATGCAGATCAAAAATATGCAGATCAAACACAAAATGCAGATCAAGTAGAAAAAAATGCAGATCAAACAGATTATGAAGAACAAATGCAGATCAAACTAGTTTATCGAATTAACTTATTTAATCGAATGCTAAACAATAAAATTTATTAAATTAAATATCTAAAAAAAGCAAATTATTATATAAAAATTATATTTTTAATAAATAACAAGAAAATTTAAACATTAAAAAGTACACTTACAACATACAAAGAAAATGAAAAAAATCGAGATGGAACATTTTTATTTGCCCATAACGTATTTGCAATAATTTCTCTAACGTTTGCCATAAGGTTTCTTTGTCTCGTTTCCGCTTTTTCCATATCATTTTGTTCAGCCATAGAGGTAGTATTGGGAATCTATGTATGTGTCATTGTATTAGCAAAATCTTCATCAGAAAAATTTGAAATTCTAATAAAATTTTGTAATCCCATTGTTGTTGTTACCACTCTTTTCTTAATATGCATATCATATCTCGAAAATTCACAAAGAATCATCCATTGTTGCTGTTACCACTCTTATGTTATTGAACATAAATTTCAATTATTGTGACAGCTTAATTTTTTATTGCTGTTACCACTCTTGTGTTATTGAACATAAATTTCAATTATTGTGACAGCTTAATTTTTTATTAATTCACTAAAAATTTAACTAAACCTACTTTAATTTTTTAAATATTTTAATGAATATATATATTTATATATATAACAGTACATGACTTATCAATAACATGCATACATTTATTAAACTAATATATAAAAATACATAAAAAATAAATAGATGATTAACATATCATGCATATGTTATATATAGCGAAAAAGTTAATTTTTACTGTGTGTTATTGAATATAGATTTTATGTTATCTTTTAACCAGTTACATTTTTCATAATTTATTAAACAAACAAATTAAAAATGTACCTTGGTTTCTTGAATTGTTTTTATTGGATGTAGGTATATGAGACAACCTGAAATAACATGCATTAATATATTAAACTGATTTCTATATAAATATAATCAGATGACATTATAATTTTCTGTACAAAACTAATATTTATTTTATTTATGTTAAATAACAATTAGAAACCAACTCTAACTTATATGTTTTCAGTTTTCCTAAATATTACATATGATTGATTATATATTGGAGAAAAATATATAAAAGTTATGTCAATTAATGAATATATACATATATATAAGTGTTTATGAAATTTTAGAGAACTTTATATATATATACAAAGCAAAGATAGAAAATGTTATACATTTTTATTCAAAAATTAATCTTCAAATTATATCTAAAAAGGAAAAAAAACTTAAAATATAGAAACTAATTATACACAAGATTAAAAACTGCATATATTTTTATATAAATGTAAAGGAACAAAAAATATATATTTACCATTTCATTGTCAAAAAATAATAATTGGTTATAAAACATTAATTTATAAATATGTTTAGATGATTATTAATTACAGCATTAATTTAATAAACTAATTTACATAAAATTAAAATTAAAATTAATTAATTAGAACATAAAAAGTATGTCTTTGTCATAATATATTTGTAATAGAATTATTAAATTTTCTACTAGTATTACTGAATATAAATTCTAATTTTAAAGATAATACAATTTCCATAAATCATTGAAGAAAAAAATAAAAGTTTACCTTGATTTCTGATTTTTCATTTTTATTGATGTTGATATGAGAAACCTGAAAATATAGTAGAAACAATTAATCACAAGATAAAATTGTCATTTCAACATACGGTAAAAAAAATTGGGATAATTATTATATATAAAAACGTAAATACTTCAAAAACTACAAAAACTTACTTGTTAGAGAGATTTTTGAACTTGTGAATATGAAGAATGAAGAGTATTTAATATTTATAGACAAAACTGTATTAAAAAAAAAAAAAAAGAAACTCATGCATTGGGCCTTTGCCCTTCGGCACACACTTTTCTCTTCTCACCTAGAGAACAAAATAAATTGTAAAGAGAAGGCTTCTTCATGCATGTTAAATATATTTTTATTTATTTTTATAGTTGAATAGGCAGTTTTTGCAGTCTCATCTGCATGTTAATTTTATCTGTTTTTCTCCTACAATAGTTCTATCTCACTTTCAAATATGCATTTGTTCCGCTTGATATATATGATATGTTTTATCTGCACTGTTTGAACTGTTTTTACCATTCGAAAGAGTCGTAAAATGATCGTATGTGAAGTTCAAAGTTGACTTAATTATTGATTAAACTGCCTTTAATTTTTATTCGGTTTAAGTGTTATTCAGTTTAATTTTAATTTATCACTTGATTAGTTATCATAGAATAAATATCCTAAAAGTCTGACTTTGACCTCACATGAAATCTTAGCCCTGTCGCCTTAAGTTGGGCACTTTATATGATCATCATCTTTTCCATCCTGTCTTTTGCGTCACGAAACAGGAAACTGACACACACACACGTACTCTTTTTTCTTCTTTGATATCAGTGGAAGTTAAGTCCATAACGTCCCCTAAATCTGGAACAAATATCCGAACCCGTTTCAGATACATTTGTTATTTACATTATAACTGAACTCATCCATACCCAGAAAAACCCACACATAAATTTATAATATGTAAGCATGGCATAATTTCAAAACAAAACAAACGATACCCAAAAAGAACATCATGTACCCAAATGGATAGCAAATGTTCATGTTTAACTGATTTTATAAACTAATAAAATGACTCTTTCTATATTTTTTGGCTAAATTAAGTGAAATATAAAAAGTTTTTTATTTAGTAAAATAATTATATGGAGTGAAAAATTAAGTGACAATAAATGTAGTACATTTTATTATTTTGATTTAAGTTATTATTGTATTCACAAAAACATGTCTTAAAATTATGTTTTGGCTACGGAATTTTTCACCAGTGGAAACTAAAATAAAAAATTTAGTAAAAAAAACTAAACCGAACGTTTAACCATATGCAAAACCCAATTATTTTACATTTTTGATTTTATAATAGGCACAAAGTTAATGTTGATTAACTAATACATAAAATCTGCACTATAATTATTATGGTAATAGAATTAATAATGTGATGTATTGTTAAGGTAATATAATTGATGAAATTATTTAACTAGGTGAAATATGGAAAATAATTAATGTAATTATATTAATGAAATTACTAAAATGACACTTAAGTTTTTTTTATACTGCTATCTGTGTTTTCAAACAATTCTTATTTATACTGTTATTCATGTTTTCAAACAGTACCAAAAGTAATTCATTTTTAATTTTTTATTATATTTTCTCACAATATAAGTCAAACAAAATCTCTACATTACTTTAAAAAAAAAATCTCTACATTACTTTAGTTGAGTCCATCCTTTGTTACCATTATCAGATATTGAGCACTGATAAAGTTATCATACAAAAACGTTTTAAATAGTTACTAGAACTTTTGTGTCAGTTTTAGTAACATAAATGTTAAAAACAAATATAACTATAAAATTAGATTTTTAATATTTTTTTATTATTTAGAAACACTTTCAGATTTTTTAGTGTTGATGTTACTCTAAGATACTTCTTACTTACCAATTGTTTTTTTTTTTCAGGTTGTTTAATTTTGTTCAGCACTCAATTATTCATATTGTGATTTTCCTTATACGTGCAAGTCACAATAATTTGTTACATAGCAGTATTGTTGACTAATAAATTTTTTTAACCATAGTTAATAATTAGGCAAATCTCTTGAACTTAGAAAACATTTGCAAACATTTATCAAATAAAATATCCGATCCCTCAAAAGCGTTTCATAAGTCGTCAACAGAAAAAAACATTCATAGTTATCTTGCCATCTGACTCCAATTATAGGTCAAACTTGTACAAAGATATATCTAGTCAAAGATATTAAAAAATTTTATTAGGAAAACTCTTAAGTAATCAAATCCAATAGAACTGATGTTAACATGAGAATGAGTGACATTTTACTGGTTTGTGTAAAGAGACAAAATCACAGAGAGTAAACGGATAAAAAAACATATGGGGATGGTCTAGCGGTAAAGATCCGACTTCGAAGCAACTCCACGACACTAAACATCTGTGGCTAGGCGGACATAAAGTTACATTTTAGATCTTATTAAAATATTCAAAATAAGAGATGAGAGTCCATCTGTGAACCTGATATAGGATTTTTCAAGGCTCCAAAATTCAAATCAAAATAGTATTTTAGATGTCAATCAATTTCTAAGTGTTTCAATTCAAAGAGAATTTATGTTCATACTTAAGCTAAATGTATTCAATGTAATGAAGTGGTTTGATTAAGCTAACAAGACTAACACAATTTACTAGCAACTTTTAAGCAATGGATAAAAGAGGAGTCATGGGTGTAGGAATTTGATTTCAGATGACTAGGATTTAATCTAAAATGGCAAAGATTCAATCAACACATTTCCGTAAGTCTAGATAAAAATTCTAAACAAACTCTTCGTCAAGACAAAAGCTCATTTACTCTCATTGATCAAACATCAAATTCTTTTGGTTTGTGTCAATCAAGCAATCATTAAGAACAGATCATTCAACTTTCTAAACTCCCCTAACATCAAATGCCTTTGGTAGGGTAAGCTAAGAGCATATTGAGTTGGCTCGGACATTTCGTCGAACACCTTTCGGGCAATGAAATGTCTAGATTTCTAATCTAAAATGGTCAACTCTAGATTAGCATTAAGATCACTCAATCAAGCAATGAAACATATTAATCTACTCTAAACATTCTAGATCATCACTTAATCATCCTAATCATCCTAACCCATGAATCCAAAAAAAGTCTACTCACTAATCTTCATGATCAACCTTAAACCCATAATAGATTCAAGAGAAATCATGTTAAAAAGATGAGATAGACTCAAATTACTCGAGAAAGAAAGATTAGATTACTAAAGATTCCAACTTTCTCCAAAGTATCAATGTATGTTGAGATAAAAAAATGAGATAATTCCTAAGATTAGGTCTAAAAAAGTATTTATAAAGGCTTAAAACTCGAACCGGGTCGACCCGACAAACCCGGGTTTGACCCGAAAGGCAAATGGGTGAGCTGGTCTTGGCATCGACCGCGGACGGCTCCAACCCGCGGCCGTGGTCCGCGGTCTGTCCCATCAAAACTTAACATCTCGGGCGAGAATCCATGGGTCGTCAGCCTAGCCTTAGCCGTCGTCGGATCGAGCTTCGCCGTCGTCGTTATGCTCTAGATCCGGCGAGAAGAAGATCGCATACTCCAATGGCTGGTTTTCATAGTTTTGCACATCTGGTCCTTCTTCTTTTGGCTATGTACGATCCGGCCCCAAAACTATTCGATTTGCAGAAAGGTCCCCTCGAATCAACCCTAAACTTTTGACTGAGCATTCTAGACCCCCAAAATTGTACAATGGTCCCTTGCTTCTTGATAGTTCTCAATTTGGCCATAAACTTTGTAAATTGCAAAGATAACCTTGCAATTTCGTCCCAAACTTCTCAAGCATGCACATTAGCCCCTAATTATGCAATTATGCATGTTAATGCAATATTAAGACCTAAATGCAACCTAGAATGATTAAAATGAGCTAAATGAGATGCTAAATACCATTAAGATCATGATTTATCAACTCCCCCACACTAGTTCGTTACTTGTCCACAAGTAAACATTCACTATCAATCAAAGAGAAGAAGTTTGAAATTGGGAGCTTATAACCAAAAGAAACACTTTCTAACTTTCAATATGACATCCTAAAGAAACATAGCAAATAGCATAGCAAAAACTTTTATTACACTCTAGCTTCTCAAGGCCTATCAAAAGTCTTTTGCCTCTACACAAGTTACATCACCATTCAACCAACAAGTTCTTTAGCCAACTCTCACATTCATTCACACACACACACAATGTGAATTCTTGCAAATGGATATTTGATCTCAATCATTTGGCTTGGTGAGAGAAGATAGTCTAATGCGAAGAAAAATGAGTTTCAATTGCATTATTTATAGTGACTCACACTCAAGAATAGGAGCAAGATCATTATGCAAAATTTATCTAAGAAAATGAGCAATTCATGCATACAATGTCTTGTTCTCATCATTCTACCATTTTCCTAGATGATTTCAAGTTCTACCCCTTCTTTTTCATATTTCCCAAACCCAAAATACATTCACTTTCATCTCTCACCCAATGAACACTCTTTTCTCTCCTTTGATTCAACCAACTAGGGACTTTATTTAGACTTTAGATCTTTTTGGCTTAGCTCTTTTCTTTTCTTTTCCCACTCACTTATTGTTTCTTTGATTTTTTTTTTTTTTGAGAGGGGTTTTATTGATACTCTAGAGCTTTTCTTTTCTAAGTTTCTTTGTCCTTAGGGGTTTCTTTCTTTAAGCATTTGTTTTGGTTCATTTCTTTCACTTAATCTCTCTCATTCCCAAGATCAAAAGAATTTAAGCTCACAAACCTAACAACGATCCTAGAGGCTAGCTCAAATGAGGTCCTAATGCTAGCCAAAGATGAGAACAACTCATTGTCGCTCCTAATACTCTCAAGATTTTGCACATGACATGCTATCAATAAAAGGTCTCACTCAAGCAAATTAATGTTGGCTTCAAAGAATGGTGAAGGTTAATGAGTATGAAAGTGCCATTTGGGTTAACAAAGATTGGTACAAAGAAAAAAAGATAACCCAAATGTGTTTAATATCCATGATCAAGTATGCAAATGCTCATATGCAAGAGAGATTAAGTTCATTAAGCTTTAGTTCATTTGGAGTTGTTTTCAAGAACAATGTCAATCATCTAGCAAGCAACATGTTTCAAGAAGAGTTTTCAAGGCTCGAAGCTTACAAGATTTTTCAAGAGATGCTTAAGCTACTTGGTATGTTTAGCAAGGATGTCAAATTGAGTTCTAGACATATGTTCTTTACAAGGTTTCACCCAATGCATGAATGCAATCTAAATGCTTCTAGACTCAATCCTAAAGAAGAAAAACATAAACATGATAACTAAGTATTTACAAAAGTAGAATGCATTTACTTGAAGTTAGCTGTCATGAGAGGATGGAAATGAAGAGGGAGGGCTTGTTGTCACCTTGAAATTTTTGACATGACCTTTGGGAATTTTTTTAGAATTCCCCCAAACTTGTCCCTAAGCTTATTCAAACACAATAAAGCAAGAAAAAAATATATACAAATATATACAAAGGATACCATGGGACTTCCTCCCAAGTGAGCTTGTTTTAAGTCTCTAGCTTGACTTTACTTCCAATTGACTAGTGAAGAGGAGGATCTTTCCCACCTTCAAGGATGATGGTGAGGACTTGGGAGAGGAGCTCTTGGAGCTTGATTGGATCATCTTGGAGCTGAGGAGTTATGATGGCCATTGCACTTAAGAATGGTGTATACTTTTCCTTTCATTTGATCTTGTACTCAATAGCTCCATCCTTGAGCTTCATTGGGTGAAGAATGAGAATGTGTGGCACAATATCAAGAGGTGGAGGGTAATGTTCTTTCATCAATTTTTTTTTTGTCATGAGTAGCCTTTGTGTCTCTACTCACCCCCTCCATTTTAGCACTTTTCAAATGCTCATCACACATCTCTTTAGAGGATTCTCCATCAAGACTTTTTTTTTCACTAACAACCATTTCATCCTTGATCTTTTCAATGGAAGGTTCTCCACAAGTGATGGTTCCACAATACTCAACATTCATCATTGGAGGCTTGATTGGGTAGGAGACAACTTTGTTCACATTGAGGAGCGTGACCTTCTTGTTGGCAAAATCAATGCAAGCTCCTACTGTTGTGAGGAATGGTGTTCCAAGGATCAATGGGACTCTCTTCCCAGTCGCCATCTTCAAAACAGTGAGGTCAATAGGAATGGTGCAAGCTCCAATCTTCAAAGGAAAGTCCTTGATGAGACCAATTGGAGTTGTAGAAGGGGAGTCCCCAAACATTAGTAAGGATGTGTTTGGCTCCATGTTTTCAATCCCAAGACTCTTCACCATCTCCATTGACACATTCACACTTGCACCAGAATCAACAAGAGCATCATCAAGTGTAAACTTACCAAGGGAGCAAGACAAGGTGAACTTTTCTTGGGTTTCTAGTTTGGGAAGGGACTTTGGTGTGACTGGTGGATCAAGGTGCATAGTAGAGATGTCTAGGAGCTCTCCTACTTCTTCTTTGTGAGCTAGAATGTCCTTGATGAACATCATTTGGACATGAGCATCATGCATTATCTGTGGAAGCTTGACTCCTACATCACCCATGTCTTTTCTAAACTTGGAGATCACCTTCTTTTGAGCCTTTGTGAGAAGCCTTTGTGGAAATGAGAGCTTATCATAGGGTGATTGCTCAACCTCATGGGTTTCTTCGAGCTTAACCTCCTTTAACTTCTTGACAACATTCTTAGTAACTGGTTTCTTAGCCTTGTGCTCAGCTCTTGTCACAATCTTTGCTTCAACCCTCTGTCCAACCTTCTCCACAATATTTGCTTCAGTCTTGGCAACAACTTCGGTTCCATACATGAGTCTTTCAAGCTCATTTACTTCTTTCCTATGATCACTCAACTCCATCCCAGAAGTAGTAGAGAGGATAGCATTGCAATACTATTTAGGGTGTTGCTCTGATTTCCCTGGTAGAGATCCCATTGGGCGCTTGGAGGTTGAAGTCAAAGAGGTAAACAGATTCTCCAAAGCCTTGAAGTTATAAGCAAGGTTTGAGAATTTGTTGTTGAGATCATTGTAGCTTCCATAAGGTTCTTCAACTTATATCCAATGTGCTTCTCACTTCTAGTTTGAGACTCCAAGATCTGTTTCAACTTTGCATCAGTGCTACTTTCTTGTGGAGCAGGAGTTGAAGATCCGACTTGGCCTTGTGTAGACTGATTATCTTTGGAGGAAAGACCTTGAGAGTAGTTCTGGCTAGCTTGGTAACTTCCTTGTTGGTTGTTGTAGAAGGACTTTTGATGGTAGTTGTTTTGGTATTGAAAGTGAGGTTCTTTCTTGTACCATGTCCCATTAGCATTAACAAAACATAGCTCTTCTTGACCTTCTAGACCATCAACTTCATCAACCACAACCATTTCCTCTTGTTTCTGATCACCAACAAATTTACTTTCTCTTGTTTGGCTCTATCTGAAAGAAGCAAATCCATCTTATCTTGTAGAGCCTTCAACTCTCTCCTTGTGTCTTGATAATCTCCTTCACTGCCTCTGTTGCTCCTATCATGCTCATCACTGTAGTCTGAATCACTCTGAACCATGTTCTCTACAAGATCCTCAGCATCTACTTCATTTCTCCCCAAGAAGAAACCATTGCTAGCAGTATCAAGCCGACTTTTATACTTAGGCAAGACACCTCTGTAGAAAGTACTAAGCAAGCTCTCTTTGGTGAAGCCATGGTGTGGACATTGGTTTAAGTAGCCTCTGAACCTCTCATATGCTTCTCCAAAGCCTTCATGATTCTTTTGTTGAAACCCAGAGATCTCATTCCTAAGCTTGGTTGTCTTTGAAGTAGAGAAGAACTTGTTGAGGAAGGTGTTCTTGCATTCATCCCAAGTGGTGATAGAGTCACTTGGGATGTTCTTCTCCTATGTGTGAGCTTTGTCTCCTAAGGAGAATGGAAACAATCTCATCTTGAAAGCATCTTCAGAGACACCATTGGTTTTGGACAAATCACAGTACTTGTCAAACATGTCCAAATGATCAAGTGGATCCTCCAAAGCAAGACCATGGTACTTGTTGTTCTCTATCATGTTGATCAAGCTGGATTTGATCTCAAAGTTGTTGTTCTCCACAGCTGGTGCTCTAATGCCCATCCTATTCCCATGGACATGAGGCTGATCATAGGTGCCAATAGCTCTAGCTTGGCACTGATTCCCCTCCATCTCAAGCTCAACTCTGTCCAAATGAGCTTTTCTTTCTTCTTCTCTTCTCTTCTTTGCAATCTCCCTTTCAAAAGCTCTAATGTCTTCAACTCCTCAAGTTCATGCACCTGACATTCAAAAGAGCTAGGAGAGAGAATCAATAACTAGATACAAGAAAATAAGACTTAAGTCTTAAGCAAGCACTAAATCTCAATGTCAAAATCAACTTAGAATTGGCAACGGCGCCAAAATTTGATATGAGACTTTTCAAGGGTCCAAAATTCAAATCAAAGTAGTATTTTAGATGTCAATCCATTTCTAAGTGTTTTAATTCAAAGAGAATTCAGGTTCATACTTAAGCTAAATGCATTCAATGTAATGAAGTGGTTTGATTAAGCTAACAAGACTCTAACACAATTTACTAGCAACTTTTAAGCAATGGATAAAAGAGGAGTCATGAGTGTAGGAATTTGATTTCAGATAACTAAGATTTAATCTAAAATGATAAAGATTCAATCAACACATTCCCCTAAGTCTAGATAACAATTCTAAGCATGTTCATTGTCAATACAAAAGCTCATTTACAATTGATCAAACATCAAATTCCTTTGGTTTGTGTCAATCAAGCAATCATTAAGAAAAGATCATTCAACTTTCTAAACTTCCCTAACATCAAATGCCTTTGGTAGGGTAAGCTAAGAGCATGTTGAGTTGGCTCAGACATTTCACCAAACACCTTCTGGGCAATGAAATGTCTAGATTTCTAATCTAAAATGGCCAACTATAGATTAACATTAAGATCACTCAATCAAGCAAGGAAACATATTAATCTACTCTAAACATTCTAGATCATCACTTAATCATCCTAATCGTCCTAACCCATGAATCTAAAAAGAGTCTACTCACTAATTTTCATGATCAACCTTAAACCCATAATAGATTCAAGAGAAATCATGTTAAAAAGATGAGATAGACTCAAATTACTCAAGAAAGAAAGATTAGATTACTAAATTCCAACTTTCTCCAAAGTATCAATGTATGTTGAGATAATTCCTAAGATTAGGTCTAAAAAGTATTTATAAAGGCTTAAAACTCAAACCGGGTCGACCCGGAAAACCCGGGTTTGACCCGAAAGACAAATGGGTGAGATGGTCTTGGCATCGATCGCGGACGGCTCCAACCCGCGACTGTGGTCCGTGGTTCATCCACACGAAAACTCGACCTCTCTGCCTCGTTTTCGTGGACCATGCTCGTCCGCAGTAACGCCCGCGCTCCATCTTCGTCCAATCCCGCGGACATGACTCCTCTGCAACGTGAGTCCGCGACAATAGCTTTTCAAATCTTAAGTCTCTGCCCTTAATCCGCGGTCCGCATCAACCCGCGCCAGCCATCGCATTTCTCATCCGAGCCAAGGCTCTCTCTGTCGCATTTTGATGTTAGGAGTTTTCAAGGCTCCTAAGACAAATGTTGTAGTATAAATGATTGTCAAACCAGTTCTGAGAGATAAGAAAGCACCGAGAATGCAAGTAATCACTTAATCTAAGTGCAACCAATGGTTTTTAAAAGGGTTTTTAAACTACAACTAACTAAAAGGAATAACTAAATGATACTTTCTTAACTATGGGAAAAGAGAACTCATGGGTATAGGGATTAGACCTCGGGTGATTAAGTTTCGAACTAAGGATGGCAAACGATCAATCAAACAATCAACCTTAAGCTTAGACACAATCCTAAACAAACTCTATGTCTAGATGAATGTTCATTTACTAACACAATCCAAGCATCAAATGTCTTTGGTTGAATAATATGAAAGTAATCATAACTAGCAAGTCCAATGGCTATCTTAGCACCTCTAACAACAAATGTCTTTGGCAAAGTATGCTAAAAGCTAGGAAGAGTTGTCTCGGGCATTTCCTCGAACACCTTTCGGGTGAGAAATGCCTAAGGATCAACAACTGAGTGGCCAACTCAGAAGATGCATTAGGTTCACTCTGCTAGCAAGGAAATATGAATGATCTACACTAAAACATCCTAGCTCTAACCTAATCCCCCTTAATCTTCCTAACCCATGAATTCAAAGGGGATTACTCACTAATCTCCATGATTCCTCTTAAACCCATGTTGGATTTCAGATTAATCATGTAGAGAAACACAAAGAATATAGATATAAGAACACAGAATTTCAATAACAAAACTGATCAATTGATTCAAGAGATGACTTTCCAAAGGTTTTTGGTGGTTTTTCCTAAGAACAAAGATAGATCCCCTCCTGGTGGCTTACAGAGTATTAAAACATAGGTTTAGAAAATAAAAACGTGCATCATGAAATGACCAAAAGGCCCTTGAGAAATCATAAGTTCCA
>NC_027749.1:25920551-25925295 GCF_000695525.1 Brassica oleracea var. oleracea | reverse complement strand
GGCCTCGCTGTGTCGCTACGAGAGGTCGCTCCGGGCTCGTTCTCGCGTTTCCGAGTGACGAAAACGCGAGCGACCTCCGCTCGTCGCTCCGAGTAGTCGCTCCGTGCTTCGGGAGCGACCTCGCTGTGTCGCTGCGAGAGGTCGCTCCGGACTCGTTCTCGCGTCTCCGGGTGATCAAAACGCGAGTGACTCTTCCCTGTCGCTCTGGTAAGGTCGCTCTGATAGGGAGATCAGAGTGACTTGACGGAATCGCTCCGGACTGGTCGCTCCGGTAAGGTGCTCGCCCAATAATCACTTTAAACACTTCTTTGGGATTCCAATTGCACCCAAATGTCTCCAAGAACTCCATGTGGTACTCCAATACCTGATAATGACTCATGTATGCAAAATACAACCTAAACATGGATAAATACTAATCTATATGATCAAAATGCACATGGGTGAATGGATAAAACATTAGAAATATGCAAGATATCACGTTTCCGCGGCCCAGTCACAGTCGTGTTGGTAAGCTCGCGTCACGTGCATCCAAGCTTCTTCAATCTTCGACGAGTCAAGCACAAATCTTCGTTGTCTTGCTCTGATCTTCTCCGTCGGTGTTCTGGTCCTCCGCCGTGCTCGGTCTTCACCGTGGCCTCAAGCTTCGCCGTCGTAGCTTCCAATCCGGTCATGGCCTTCTTCCCTGAAACCTCCATAGGCATGAGTCTTCAGTCTCGTCTCTGTCTTCCTCGTCGAGCTCTCCTCCGTGATGGTCTGAAACCACACGTCGTCGTCAGCCCAGCCTTAGCCGTCGTCGGGTCGAGCTTCGCCGTCGTCGTTGTGCTCCAGATCCGGCGAGAAGAAGATCGCATACTCCAATGGCTGGTTTTCATAGTTTTGCACATCTGGTCCTTCTTCTTTTGGCTATTTACGATCCGGGCCTAAAACTATTAGATTTTCAGAAAGTTCCCCTCGAATCAACCCTAAACTTTTGACTGCGCATTCTAGACCCCCGTAATTGCACAATGGTCCTTCGCTGCTTGATAGTTCTCAGTTCGGCCATAAACTTTGTAAATTGCAAAGATAACCTTGCAATTTCGTCACAAACTTCTCAAGTGTGCACATTAGCCCATATTTATGCAATTATGCATGTAAATGCAATATTAAGGCCTAAATGCAATCTAGAATGATTAAAATGAGCTAAATGAGATGTTAAATATCATTAAGATCATGAGTTATCAGAACCGCACATGATGATTAGTCTAGATCTGTCCATGGACATGTTATATTCCTAAAATTAAATAAAAAACTGATTAAAAATTCAATTGTTTGGAAGAAAGAAAAATAAGAGTAAAAGGTCATCTAGGAACGTGGCATAGAGACATTATCTATGCCTATGGTAACATATTGATAAAGTTTCGTTTGGACTTTGAATTTAAATTCTTTTTGTCAGAAAAAAGATTTAAAGATCAATATAAATATGAAGTATCCCGAAAATTGCATCTAATTAAGCCCAAAATCGACCATCGTCTCTCTTCTATGCTATGTGATTTCCCAAACGTTGGTTGTCGTGTCTTATTTACACAGAAAGTAAAGAGCGTAAAAAGCATAAAATATCAAAATAACAATCGTTGGGATCTCGAGGGCATTTCTGGCCCGACATCATTCACATAATTGAAGTAACCAGACACCCAAAAAAGACGAAACAACGTGAAGCCACCCTTAGATATTGTCCAGATACTTCTTTTTCTGTAGGTTTAGTTTATGGAATAACAAATCAAAATGAATAAAGATTGGAATAGAATCATATATGTTCTTATCAATATTCGATGACATCCATTTTCTTACGATGCTTAGAGAATAACAAGACAAAAGACTATCTTGATAAATTATAAAGCAATGATGTTATTTTGGGAACTCTTTGTATTTCTATACATTTAATTAGCAAGCCCGTGATATTTCTTTTTTGTACCACCTAAGTAGTTTCAAAGACAAGCAATGTATAAAACTTTGATTTGTTCTTCAATCGTCTAGTCTTAAGTTTGTTGTTTCTCGAAAAAAATGAACCGACAAAACAGTTTCTTTGTGCTGTATACTGATTTTAAAATATAGTGTTATTTGTTATGGTCCGTACATGTCGGTTCTTGCTTCTGGCTATCCTTGCAAGGCTATCCAATCGCTTACCTATTCATAGATGACATTATTTAAATGGAATAGAATCATTATCATTATTGATACTATATCTATAGTCATTATTAAATAATGGAAAATCTAATGCTATTATTTTTGGTAAAGAATCTAACATTATTATTAGTTCACATCAAACTTAAAAAGGGTGGACATGCGAGGAACCTACCATTGCAGCTACCAATGCGAAGCTGGGTGTTGTTTCGAATCTTTTTTTCTCAAACACAAGACTTGTTTCTCCTCTAGTTGCCTCCTACGTGGCATCTCATGTACCTTTCAACATATATTTTTATTTGTAACGCTTTCTTATAAAAACTGAAGAAGATCGCTCCGCTAATTATTGACACCGAATAAATAAGGCGACTAAATTAACGTATACCTAATTACATAAAATATATGTTATACATGACAACATCATTCAACTTAATAATATTATATAGTTAACATCACGAATTTAATTTGATCCATCAAAAAAAATGACGTTGATATCGAAGATATTAACTCTATTTAATTATCCCTCTGATAAATTAAAGTCTTATCCCCTGACCATAGTTTAATTAAAGTTTGACCTATTACGACAAGGGAAAAAAACAAAGAAAATAGTTAAACTACGGTCCGGTGGGTCGAATTTTATTTGATCTGCTGGAAAACTAAATGGAGTCAATGTATCTAACGTTCATGTAACTTTTTGGATTAATAAAATTAATCTTATGATATTAACTACATAACATTATTAAGTTTTAGGGATGTTGTCATGCTTAACATATACATTATAGTTTAGTCTTGATGGTTAGTCATGTGGTTGTTGGTACTTCAGGTAACTAGCAATCTTTTCTATAATACTATCTCTATTTTTTGTATGATGTTTAAGCATAAATACACATATTAAAAAAACTATTTTTTTATCAAAAACGCTAGATTACAACAAAAAGTAACCGACAAACAATTAATCATTATTATTTAGAACAAATAAGACAAGAAAATTACACATTAACTTTTAATCAGTTAATTTTATAATTTTACATAAAAGATTCAAAACATCATAAATTGAAACAATAAAATACTCTAAAACATCATACAAAAAGAATCGGAAGACATGTCTTTAAAAATAAAAACTGTCTCATGAAGATTAATGTATTATTTTTATACAAAATGTCTGATGTTTCATTTTATCATTTTCTCACTTGATCACTCATAACCCGTTAGAAACAAAATAAAATAAGGTTCTGCCGATATAGCAGTAAAGAAAAATGTAGATGAATAAATTTATCTTGACAAAAAGATGGACAAATTCATCAGATTCCTAAATCGCACATTAAGTAAAATTATATACTCCCTCTGTTTCATTAAGTTTTTTTTTTTTTTTTTTTTTTTTTAGATGTCAAAAAAAACTGTTCCACAAAGATAGATTTTTTTTATATTTTCTATGAAAAAATTGTGATTTTAAAAAAAAATAATTGACTTTATCGAATTACTATTAGGTAAAAATTATTGAAAATTAAAAATTACAGAAAATGATACATTTATTATAGTGATTTGATGCGTTTTTTAATATTTGTGAAAACACTAAAAAATCTATCTTTACGAAACATAAGGAGTATATAATAAGGACAATCCAACCCAAAAACATTAAATTTTCAAAGATAATAACATCATATCGAGTTTTGGAGCAAGAATAATGACAATAATATTGGTAAATATGTTATTGAACAATTATGTATTGAGAGCTAACTATGGAAATGATGATATACAAATTTAACTGCATCATAACGAACATTTTAAATAGACCTAGTAACATAGATTTCATTAACAAAGATATACACAACATGAAAATAATATGTTTACAAATAAATGTAAATTTCACTAATGTAACCTCGGTTAATTTTTATTAGGTCGTTGTAGTTTTATAGAACTCCCAATAGTTTCCAAAACAATTAATTTTAGTTTTAGAAAATGTACATAAATTTATCATAGAGAATTTTCATATATGACTCAAAATTTAGAGTAAACCCAAAAAGTAACCCTTAATTTTATTTTTTTTAACTTTCATTTGCCCTATTTATCCTAGAGGTTCAAATTATTCACGAAAAAGTCATTATTTCTTTTTCTTTTAAAAATGAGTGTTTTACTCATTCATCCGCCATCTTTCTCATTTATTTACAACACTAGCGGGTTGTCCGCGCTTCGCGCGGAATATTATTTTGTTATGGTTAAATATGATGTTTTTGGATGATGTAATTATGTGGTCAGTATTTATTTGTGAAGAGCATGATTTAATATTTTATATTGTGTTATATACGTAGTATTAGGTTATAGATTAATATATTACGTGTTCGTCTTTTCAATAATATGTTGTTGTGTGTATAGTAGTATTTGTTAGTGCTGAATTGAGCTTCTAATGTAAAGCATATTGAATTTCAATCACTTTGAATTTAAGCATTTGTTGATTCTAACATTAACGGTTTCAGCGTCAAAATTGTATTTCATATTTTCACATTATTCTTTTTTTAACAACATTGAACATTATTCTCGCATATTTTGACTTGAGCCGTCACCATCTATGTATTTATTTACATTT
>NC_027749.1:25912583-25919723 GCF_000695525.1 Brassica oleracea var. oleracea | reverse complement strand
GAAAAATTATGTTATTTTTAGTTGTGAATAAATAAAATATTTAAAATTTATTTTTATTTTTTTTATTTTTTCTTTATTCATCTCCGATTTTATTGACTAATAAAATATATTATAAAACTTCACATAATAATAGTTAGTGTGAGAAAAATAATAGTGCACAATTAGAAAGTACAAAGCCAAATTGTAATAGTGTAAAAGAAGAAAGACCTAAAATATAAAAACAAAAATACGTGGAGACACATGTCATCAAACCCCCTTGCCACTTGTCATAAGAAGAGAAAAAGCCAACTTTATATATATATATTGTAATCAAAACACTAATCACCATGAACAACCAATTTAAAGCTCTAAATACATCTAAAATCAACATATACATCTATCTTCATTTCATACACACATAAACCATTTCTCTTTCACTTTATCTCTTATTTCATCCCAAAATCCTTTTTTTTTAAACCATAAGCTTATTAGAGTTATTCAAATTCATGATTCATGGTCAAGAATGAGTGAGTAACTTTCATTAAGAAGTTATGTGTGCTTGTAAAAGCTAAACATGAATCTCACTGGATCTAAAAATGATATTTGATTTTTTTTTTTGAGATCTGTTTAGCGAAGAAAACTTCTAGAATCTTTAGGTCAATGCATTGGTTAGTTTTGCAATTGATTTTTTGTGTGTTTTTTTATAGAAGACTTCTAGAAGTCTTCTAACTTATCTTTGTTAACAAAAAACAACGAGAAGAATTCTCGAGAACTCTTCTCGAATAAACAAGTTAGTTTTACAATTGACTGAAGTTTGTTAGAAATTTGACTTTTTATAGAAGACTTCCTGAGAGAAGACTTCTCGAGAAGTCTTTGTATTGTTACATGAAGTTTTCTCACTGTCGCAATAAGTCTGCGTATGTTAGTTTTGCAATTGACAATTACTAGTAAAAAAATTAATATTAATGAGAAGACTTCTGTAGAAGACTTCCCAATAAGTCTTCTAATGCATTACATGTTAGAAGATTTCCGTAGAAGTTTTCTAAACCATAAAACCAAATAAATAACTAAATATCAACAAACACTTAATTAAACATATGATCAACTTATAAAGTGTTTAATATACTAAAAACTAAACACATATGAGTCAATTTTAATTTTTCTAAAAACAATTTAAGATTCCAAAATCTAAACCTAAAAATACAAACAATACTATAACATATGTTACTAATCCCTAAACCAAAGACTATCATGATCAATCTACATTCACTGGCCTATGTTGAAAACAACTCCATTTTAGTAAATTTAAATTACATTGTTTAAAAATATCTATAATTATATGATGTAGATTTCTGTTTCCTATAAAAATATATTAATAAAATTTATAAATTATTTTTAAGATCTAATACATGAGAAGACTTCTTATGGAAGACTTTTGGAAGATTTCACATTAGGTGAAAACCTAAATTTCTAAATTAATGATAAGGCGGAAAACCTAAATTCTACTAAAATTTGAGCGGAAAATAGTAGATTTTGTTGTGAAATCTTCAGGAAGTCTTCTAGTGCATTATATGGTGGAAGACTTCTTGGCAAGTCTTCCAAACCCTATAATCAAATAACTAACTAAATAACAAAAAAAAAGTATTCCAAACCTTATAATCAAATTACTAACTAAATAACAAAAAAAACACTTCATTAAACTTAAAATCAATTTATAAAATGTTTAATGTACCCAAAACTAAACACATATAAGTCAAAAAAAAATTAAGTTAAGATTCCAAAATCTAACCTTAAAAAATACAAACAATACTATAATATATGTTACCACACCCTAAATCAAAAACTATCATGACTAAATATACATTCACTCATCTATGTTGAAAATAATTCAAATTTAGTAAATATAAATTTACATCATGTAGAAATGTTTATAACTACATGATTTCAATATTTTTCTCATCAAAATATTTTTTTATAAAATTTATAAATTATTTTTAAGATTCAATCTCATAGGAAAAGACTTCACTAACCACAGAAAAGACTTCACGAAGTTATACTCGAAAAAGTGCATCCATGGTTTTTAGTTTGGTCATAAGGAGTTGATTGTTATTTCACTAGTCTTTTGGGTTATTTTTGCATTTGATTCCATCTGGGGTAGAATCGTTTTTAATATTTTTCATTTATAATAGAATAACTAGGCCTGGGACGGATCGGGTATCCGAGCAATTTTAAGGTATCCGGATCCGGGTCCTTATCCGGCGGATCCATAACTTTACTATCCTTATCCGGATACGGGGTTCTCGGATATATGGGTGTCGGATATCCTTCTAAAAATTGTAATATCCGGCGGATATCCCGATCCGGATTTGGATCTTTAAAATAAATAAAAAATAATATTAATATATATATAAAATATTAACAATAATTTAAAAATAAAAATATGTATAATGTCTTTAATTATTTCTATGTATAATATTACAAAATTTACATAAAATTTATATATACTATTATAAAAATGAAAATATATTAAATAAAATTATTTTTTATATATAGATATTACTATTTCGGAAATATTAATTAATAAAACTTACAGATCCGGATATCCGGACTTAAAATTTAAGATATCCGGATCTGGCTTTGACGAATCCAACATTTAACTATTCGGATCTGGATTCGACCCCTCCGGATATTCGGATTTTCGGATCGGATCCGGGTCGAATCTCGAATCTCGAATCGAATCCGGATCGAATCTTGAATCGAATCCGGATCGAATCTCGAATCGCATCCAGATCTCGGATAAAAATCTCAGGCCTAAAAATAACTATATGACATTTCTTTAAAAAAAATTGTTAACTATTTTTTATCTTTTTTTCTGAAGAGGTATATAGTAAATACTTTAAATGGTGTCCTTTTAGCTTCTTGACGAGTGATTTAGCTTCTATTATTTTATGTTCTGAATCAGTTTTTCAATTATTTTCCTTATGATAAAGGAGAATTTTGAGCTGACAAAAAAAAAAGGAGAATTTTGCCAAAAAAATTACTCAAAATTTTATTTTAAATTCTACATGTCTGACTCCACCATCTTGAATCGCTCTATTCGTTTGTATAATTCATCTTTCTGAAACTCAAACCCCAAATATATTGATGTAGAAACATTAATAAATCATCAGCTAAACTTTGGTCAAAGATAATTACAATATCTTTCTTTCGAAAAATAGCAATAAAATATGTCTTAGATATTTTCCTTAAGAAAACTATTTCATTTGGATAAATATCCCAATACTGTATATGATGTAGGATATATATTTTCCTTTATAAAAGGATGGATTTTTCCTACAAAAATCATCTTCTAGACAAAGATGCTCGACATACTTCTTAAGCTTTATTATATATAATTAAATACAATTAAAATTTAGTAATATAAAATGAAAAATAGGTTATATGTTGTAAAAAGATCGAAACTGGAAGAGCACCACCAAATATATATAGATTTCCTTCCACGGTCAATGGTGTAGCGAATGGTATCCCGACAGAAAAGTTATAACTTTTAATATAGGCCAGTTAGCATTACGAGACACGATTGTACACGAACATACTACGAATGATTTCCATACATGAACACTTAAACATCTATCCAAACTATAAAATAATGTTAGCACTAGTACAAATTACAAGGATAGAAGCTCCGATCATGAAAACATGCATATATAATCCATTACTCTTTTGTGCCTCAACATATTTGAGTACTCGTCCCTGCCAATGACTATGTGTTCGTTTATACATATTATTTGAAGCATCTCTTAAGTAATAATAACAGTAAGAAAGGATATATAGCAGACGTGGAACAATAAAGGACTCTAGAATGGAACACGACATTGCTGATTCGTTGACAGCGACATTGCTAAATGTTGTTGTCTTTTAGATATTTTCTGGACTCAAGTGTGGCAAAAAAAAAATTATAAAGTTTTAGACATCAGTCTTTCAGATTTATGGACCATGAGTTTGATGTATATGTTTTTTACAACTTATAAGCATTTCATAAATAAACAAATTTAAATTTAATTATATATATATATATTTGTGGTGACAGATAAACACTCGGATCCATTCCAAGCCATACCGTACGCATCTATTTTGTAGTAGTTGGTGACAAGTATCAAAACAATATCTCAAATTTTTATTAAGAGTTTTCGTTACAAACGTTGACGACCATAAAAGAAAGGCTAAGGCTGCTAAAAACTAGTCTAATTAGATTCATCGTACCGGTTGATTCGAGGACAAAGGTCGGTGTTTTGGATATGAATTTTTTTTAGTTTTGGAAGTCAAATATAGCCATTAGGAGATGTTGGATTTGTTTTATGAAAAAGAAAACAATTATAAACTACACAAATTATTGAAGAAAGCTTTGTAAAAAAGTAATATGGATTTTGCGATTATATATTTCAGGGCAACCCTAATCTCCATCAAATGAATTTGTCAATAATTTGAATAATATAATTTTGTATTAAGATTTACTTGAAGTATTACAATAATCCTCTCAGACTAATAGTCTTAAAGCTTCATATTCCTTGTATTTTTGCTACATATTCCTTTTGTTCTCAAATGATTTATGTTTTTAGAATTACTTCATTGAAAAATACAATACCTCCATGATGATACCCAAAATAAATGCTGTCATTTTACAGATAATGATTGAAAAAACAATTTAAAAGCTTTTACTATTTAGCAATAACTAACCAGTGACATTTTTCACAATTTTTATGGACATTAAAGAGAGAAATACTAATAGATTTTGTAGCTTGGGTTTTGATTTTGAACAGTTTGATGGTTTTCGTACGGCATTGTAAGATTTTTATCCTCTCCTCTGCTATATATACACACTCCTCCGAGTACATAGCTCCATGTCTCAGCCTTCATAGCTATCAAAAGTGTCACAAGAAAAAAAAAAAAATTTCTGCTAAACATACAAATACATCAATGGCAGTCTTGTCTAAACCAGCAGCAGAACCAAAATTCGGGTTTTCTCCAATCCCGGTTATAGATATCTCTGACCCAGAATCCAAACAGGCCATCGTCAAAGCCTGTGAAGACTTTGGGTTCTTCAAGGTGATCAACCATGGCGTTTCCTCTGAACTAGTCTCTGTTTTGGAACAAGAGGCCGTCAAGTTCTTCTCATTGCCCAAGTCCGAGAAAACTCAACTCGCAGGTTATCCGTTTGGATATGGGAGCAGAGAGATTGGTCGGAATGGTGACGTGGGTTGGGTTGAGTACTTGCTGATGAATGCTAATCTTGACTTTGGTTCGGTTCCATTCCCAGGAATCTTCAGGTTAGAATCAACATGTTTGTCCTTTTTTAAATGTCTCTTGTCTAGTTAACACCTTTCATTATCTACTCTGTTTCTTCCCCTGTTTCATGCTCTGTTTTGTAGTTCATGTTCCGTCTCTTTCTCTGCTTTTATGTCTCGTTTCTTTGTTTGTTACTTTTATAAGTATTTTCACTAAACCCCACAAACGGGTGAAAAAATCAACATAAAACATAGCTGAATGAGAACTTTAAGCATCTCGTGTAAGCTTCTCCGCCATTGTGTACCCGTTTAAAACTAATACTCATGTTTCCTTTTGCAGAAACGCATTGTCAGAGTACACAACATCAGTAAAGAAAATGACATGCCATGTTTTGGAGATGATTACTGATGGGTTAGGGATCAAACAGAGGGACACACTTAGCAAGCTTGTGTCTGATTCAAACACTGATTCGATGTTCAGACTTAATCACTATCCACCATGCCCTCTTATCAACAAAAACACCAATGGTGGCAAGAATGTGATCGGTTTTGGCGAGCACACAGATCCTCAGATCATCTCTGTCTTAAGATCTAACAACACTTCTGGTCTACAAATCTGTCTTACTGACACCTCCTGGATCTCTGTCCCTTCTGATCCTTCCTCCTTCTTCTTTAACGTCTGTGACTCTCTCCAGGTCCGTCTCATGTCAAGTAGCATTTTTTTTTCTGGTAATTGTAGGTGTCTAGACCGAAACTCAAATAAATTCCCACGAATTGATACTGATGAATAGTCCATTTCCGGATTTTCTAAATGATGCCTAAAACATGATTTTATGTCGTCTGGCCAAATAAATAGCAACTTAATTTATGGCAGATATCAAATTCTCTCTTTCCGGCTAGGATATCACCGATTGGTTAAATATTTCTTTTTAATGATCCTACACAAAACCTCAGACTATTACTTGGACAAGTGAATAACTGATGATGAATCAAGCCCTAATCTCCCAATTTCAAGATGAATCTTTCAAGTTTAAACCAATAAACCACCATGAGTTGCTTCAAGTATCTAAACTTTTTGTTTGTTTGCTGATGTTGAAGGTGTTGACAAATGGGAGGTTCAAGAGCGTGAAGCATAGAGTTTTAGCAAACAGCAGGAAATCTAGGGTTTCCATGATTTACTTCGCTGGACCTTCGTTGACTCAGAGAATTGCTCCGTTGACTTGTCTTATAGACAATGAAGAAGAGAGTTTGTACGAAGAGTTCACTTGGTCTGAGTATAAAAACTCTGCCGACAACTCTAGATTGTCTGATAATAGGCTTCAACAATTCAAAAAGGAACCTGTAAACGATTCTTAAGTTTTTGTTTGTGATTTGTGGGTTGAATACAAATCTAAAAGTGTGCCATGCATGATATATATAAATTATATCTGTATATGTGTGTTTGTGTTATAAACCAAATGATGATCGACCATGGACCAGTCCGTACTGCAGGTCCAATCCGAGACATGATAAAGACAACCAGAGATTATGTGTTTATCTAGTTTATATTCCATGTATATCTGTAACATAGTGTTTATCATTATTCGTATCTTATTAGGATAAACATGACCTTATGACGGTCTAATACCTTGTATATATATGGACCTTCTGGTCGACAGTAATGACAACAGAAGTATTTCCCCAACACTTCATTTACAACACGTTATCAGCACGACGTTGCTCTCATAAACCCTAACCCTAAAAACCAGAAATAAATCCGAGCAGTAAAAACCCTAATTCCCGACAAACTTCAAACAGCTCTATCCCTCAACTCCGGTGGATCAAGACGACGATCCAGATACCAAATTAAAGCTCTTGACGAGACGAAGCCAACGCC
>NC_027749.1:25910647-25911487 GCF_000695525.1 Brassica oleracea var. oleracea | reverse complement strand
TTAAACCGTATGGTTTTAAGAAAATGCATCATTTAGAAAAAATTTATTTTTTCTGGTCCGTGTGTGGCATTGATATGAAGCATGAAAATTTTTAAAAAGATTACTTGATTAAGACCTGTTTTGAATAATGGTTTCAGATGTCAAGTTTCATACCCTCAGATTACAAAGCTCTTGATCTCTCTGGAGATAATTATCTTGATTGGGCTATAAACACTTCAGCCGTCTTGAAGTCTAGAGGACTTGGGAAGTGCATCAAGTATGGCAATGACACCCTTGCGTGTGAAAGACACAGAGCCATAATGATTATGCGACACCATCTCTGTGAGGACCTAAGAGACGAGTTTGGATATGTTAATGATCCTCATAATCTCTGGTCATTTTTGAATTCTAGATTCTGTGAGTCATTGTTGCACGAGTCCAAGAAAAAATGGGAAGCTCTAAGGTTCCAGGATTATGAATCTGTGGACAATTATCACTCTGATCTTATGAGAATCACCTATAGTATTAGACTATGTGGTGAATTGGTAACAAACGAGGATTTGTTAAACAAAACTCGTGACAAATTCCATTCAGAGGAAGTGTTGTTATCACATCAGGCCAAAGGTTTCACCACCTATTATGACATGTTCTCATATTTATTAGACATTAAGCAATAGAAGCAGAAAAGGATGGATAACATCAGACGGTTTAATGACATCATAAAGATATATTATGAAGTACTAGATAGTGAGAGGAAAATCCCTGAAGCTAATAAAGCCAC
Organism: Brassica oleracea var. oleracea; assembly: GCF_000695525.1. Classification (NCBI taxonomy): domain Eukaryota; kingdom Viridiplantae; phylum Streptophyta; class Magnoliopsida; order Brassicales; family Brassicaceae; genus Brassica; species Brassica oleracea. The sequence goes on along the minus strand of NC_027749.1, from coordinate 25,910,727 downwards.
ATTTGATAAGAAGAGATCTGAGGAGGATTCCGAGTGGACATTCATGGACCATGAGGTCGGATTATACATTGAATAATTTT
>NC_027749.1:25884393-25908573 GCF_000695525.1 Brassica oleracea var. oleracea | reverse complement strand
AAGTTTTATTGCAGATTATAAAGTCCATCCGAGCACCGTTTGAAGCACCATCAGTTCAACCAAGACATGGAGTGATCAGCAGCAAAGATGTACATCCTGACCACATCTTAATGGAGTTCCAAAAGACATACCAACGTCCAAGACTTACAAGTTCATTCAAGGAGAATCCAGCTGATCATCTTCACCAAGTTATAGGCAACTTCAACGTTCAAGAAGACTCGGATACCAGATGGGAATGCGTCTACTACAGTGATGCATTCATCTGGGGGAGTTCATGTGTTGTACTTTTTTTTTCTGTCCTTGGTTTCCCATTTTGCCACATTGGTTTTGGGGTTTTTCAGGAGAGGTTTTAATGAGGCAACATTAAGCATGCAACGAACCTGTACCGGATGCGTCGATCAAGGGGGAGTGTTATAAACTAAATGATGATCGACCATGGACCAGCCCGTACTGCAGGCCCAATCCGGGACATGATAAAGACAACCAGAGACTATGTGTTTATCTTGTATATATTTCATGTATATCTGTAACATAGTGTTTATCCTTATCTTTATCTTATTAGGATAAACATGACCTTATGACGGTCTAATACCTTGTATATATATGGACCTTCTGGTCGACAATAATGACAACAGAAGTATTTCTCAACACTTCATTTACAACAGTTTGAAGTTAATGTTGATCCAATAATTGTGAAAAATGCGACTGTATTTTTTTTTTTTTTTGACAATGGGCTTGACTGTTTTTGTTTTCTACTATCAATATCGCTTTTATAAATTATGGTTACATCAAGCATATCTTTTGTATTTTATTTTGCTCATATAATAACCGATGGAATCATTTTTAAGGTAGTGTAAGAAAAAAGAAAACTCTAAGAACTAAAAGGCTCAAAAATACATGATAATACTTTTTTTTCTTTATATCGGCATGATATTATATTGTTAGATTAAACGTGCAACATGTTATGGCTAAAAAAAAAAAAAAAAAAACATGTTATGGCTAACAACTTTATAACAGTAATAAAGATATCGACAAAGACATAACAACAGAAAATCTCAATATTGCAGGTCGAATGCGGTCCGAGAATTTGATTTTGGTACCAAAATGCGTTGTTTGCATACAGATTGATGAGCCATTCTTTTAAAGGAAAGTGACTCGTCAATGTATTGTCAAATTCACATGCATGGATGGACCAACTTAGATATATCTCCAACAAGTTGTATTTTGTTCTTAACGTTGTTAACTAAAAGTTTTCTTTCTATATATAAACATCATATCATCTAGCTCATGATATTTTTTGTATTGGATACGATTTTTTTTTAATGTTTAGAGGGGCCCGAATGCTCGTGCATCTCCTAGCATTACAAAAAAAAGAGTTGAATTGTATCACTTAACTTATATCACATAATTAAGTGATTATATTTTAAATCATTTATTTGTAAATGAGACAAATATATATATAATTTAGCATCACTTCGAAGAAAGTGATGTTTTATTAAATTATTTGGCATCATTTTGATAAATGCCATATTTTTGTTGTAAGTTATATCACTTTAACAAAACAAAAAAAAAAGATATTTTGACGTCAAAAAAAAACAAAAAAAATGATACTAAAGTAATATCAATTATATATGATGTACTTATTTTGTTGTTGACATCACTTATTAAGGTGATACTAAACAAAACCGATGCCAATAATGTTTTTATATCAGAAATAATTATTGTATAATAATTTCAGTTACAGAAACTGATGTAACCATCACAAAACTAAGTAAAACAACGTTGGGTTAACCCACTAAAACCAATCAGTTACAAAATATTTTAAACTTCAAAATCCAGAGATTACGTGAAGTAGTTTTTTGAAGAAATTACGTGAAGTAGTTACTATATATTATTTGGTTTTTATCTGTTTTTCTTTAATTCAATTATTAGGTTTTCTCTTAATTCTATAACTGTTTAGGTCTGTGTTTTTAATAGAGTCAGGTTTAACCCTTTTTTTTTACAAAAAAAATCTATAACTGTTTATCTCAACCAAAAATATTCTTCTCTATTTTGATCCTCATTCATGAGTTCTTCTCCTTCTCTCAATTTTTAAGCTTTTTGTTAGTTTAAATTTTTCAACAAAAACCATTCATTTCTCTCTTAAATTGAGTTAACGTCTCTCTCCATATTTTTTTTCTGTAGATTGTCAAGATTTCAGATTGTGATGACAATGAGGTGTATAAAAAGAAACCGATGATAGTAATCGATCGCTCATAAATTTATTTTAACCACGGCGTGGTGGGCTAGTGGTCTTGAGGCAGTTTCCCCGCCAATACGGACCCGGCTTCGAAACCCCCCGTGGCCACCCGGGCCCTCCCTGCTAATTCATGGGGTGGAAATTACGTGGCTGCTGCGGGCTTCGTGGGATTAGTCGGTTGAGCTCGGTCGCCGGATCCCCACGGTTAACAAAAAAAAAAAAATATATCTAAGGAAGAAGATGATGAGACATGACGTGTCCAGGGTTCTTGGTGTTTTGAAGGTATTATAAACAGATTTTAACTTTAGAATGACTCTCATGTGTTTAAGTATTTTTCCTAAAGATTGGTACAATTGTTTCGTCAGGTTGATAGACCATGGATTTTACTCATTTTTAACCATGGTTTATGAATGTTTTAAGATATATTATTACTATATAGAATCTATTTAGAGCAATTACAGGTCCATGTACTATTTGCAAGGAAATGATGTAGTTGGAGCTATTTAGAGATCTTTTGAGCTTCGCTGAAAGCAAGAGATGGTCGACAGTCGCAGCTCAGTATCGACCGATAGTCACCACCAAATATCGATCGATGTCGAGTCCCTCGTATCGATCGATTATGAAGCCATCCGAGAATTAATGACAAATTAGAAGATTTCAAATTTCACAAAAGTCTCAATAATTACATCATTAGTCCATGGCCGCCTGTTAGGCTATTTATTAAGGTTTTGTATTATTTTAAAGAAGACTTGCCTAGAAACCTTTTTAGACCTAGTTTGGAGGAGACAAGAAGCCACCATTGAAAGAGGAAAGCTTAGTTGGAGAGATAGATCATCTACTCCAAAACAGAGAAGATTTTGAACTCCCTTGTTTTCATATTTCTGTTTACTTTTAATATTAATTATCTAAGTATTATTCAGACCATCATAACTATGAGTTTTATGAATATGTCTGAGTAGTTCTTAATGTTAGATTTAAGTTTCTCAAATAGGTTGATAAATGTAATACTGATACAACAATTGTTAAGATGTTTAAAAATATAGTTCAATCATCTAGTTATGCTTAAAGCTAAGCTTAAGATTGATCACCCTTTAAACTTAGATCTTAGAATTAATTGGGATCAAGCCATTGCTTGACTCAATACCTGAAAATAACTAGAATGATCTAACTGACTAGATACAGACGAGAGTTGGTCTAGTCAGTTAGAGAATACAAATCAAACCCGTCTGTAAAGCTTTCTGGAAGAAGTTTCGATCGACACAGCGATATCCCTGTCGATCAATATTTTGAAAGGTGTATCAATCGATATTCACAAAGAATTATCGATCGACACTTTCTCGCGACCAAAATAACGAGAGTTGAGGTCCGAAATCCAGATTAGATAATCAAACAAATTATACCTTAGTTTGAATTCAAGAACAATTAATATTAATAAACTCCTAATTTCCAAAATTAAGTATTATTTATCATACCTGAGAATATACATGAATCTGGCTACTTCACCCAACTGTTAACAACCTCAAAACAAATCAATCGAGCAATAACTTGCTCACCAACCAATTTACTGCTTTAAAACCCATAAACCATTCAATCTAGATATATTTCAAGACCATAATCGATTGTGTAATCTTAGAGTCTCTGTGGATTCGATCCCTAAGTACTACATCTGAACCTCTTATTTGAGAGAGTAATTCACTCCTTAGGATAATTTGAGTGATATCAAATTTGGCGCCGTTGCAGGGGACTCTTTCTTATTACCATTTGATTAAGTTTAGAATTCAATCTAGATTTTGTTACTAAAATTGCTAAAAGTTTTCTTTCTTTTCCTGCTGACACAGGAGCTTCAAGATGGAAGACATGAATTTCGTCCGGACATGGATCGACGAAGTGACAGCAATATCGGTCGACATATCGACAGCGATATCGAGAGACAAGTCGACGGAAATATCGATCGACAACTCACATCAAACATCGATCGACAGCACCCCGCCGGAAGCAGGTAAGTATTCTCTTACCGATGATGCTAATGAAAGAGTAGTCCTAGGAAAACCTAAAGGTCAACTAAGTAACGCAAATAACCAAATCATGAATGAACAAGGGACTGAAATCCCTGTTCAAATTAAATCTATCTCAGAAAGAGATAATGAATGGAAATTGCCTTTGCAAGACTACTTAAACCCTGGAAGGACCTATTCCAATAGGTCCGCAATTAGACTACCAAAAGATGATACCAAGAAATTCAGGATCAGTCCCGAATACTTAATTATGGTACGTCAAAACCCTTTCCGTGGGACCATCTCAGAGCGACCGCACGATCACATCAAGTATCTAGAAGAATTGATGAATGATGACTACAATCGTTGTAAACTCTTTCCTTTTTCCTTACAAGGCGACGCCAGAAAATGGGTAGACCAAATACCAACAGGATCTCTGACCTGTTGGAAGGAGATAAGAAGTGCTTTTATAAATCAATTTTTCGATGAGGCGCGCTACTGGGATGTAAGGAAGAAAATTTCCACATTTCGTCAATGTCCACGGGAATCGTTCAGAAACGCATGGGAGAGATTCAAGAGATACCAACTTGAATGCCCCCACCATGGCTATTCAGAGCCGCAACTCATTAATACCTTTTACGGAGGTATTAACCTTCATTACCAGATCACGCTTGACACAGCCAGTGAAGGGAACTTCAGTACCTAAAACCCCGAAGAAGCGAAGCGTTTGATCAAAAATATAGCTATTGGTAGATCCTACGAAATGATGGACGTAGAGTTAGGAAAGAAAGCTGACCCAGTTTATGAGTCACCTTTACTCAAATTGAAGAACATCTAGACTCGCCCCATCCTGCTCTTGAGGGACATAACCAATTTGGGATTTACCAAATTGATGATGACACCCTATCTGAACTAGAGCAGCAAATAGATTTCGTAGAGAGACAAACCTTGAAAAATAATTACCCTAACCCCGATAGCTTTACCCAAAATTACGATGCTACTGTTGGATCACGCCGAGGCAGAGCGAAATCTAGAGTAAACCAAGCTTTCACGGGAAATCGCAGATTGGCCACTGACCTGAACGGAAAGATAGACATAATCTTCAGTGAGCTGATGAGGAAGTTTGACGTTCTAAGTGAACACATTAAGACACTGGACAGTCAGATCGCGGAAAATGCAACCGCCATCAAAAGAGAGACAGGACGTCTCCCTGGGCGGACTGACACTAACCCAAAACGTCAAGTTAATGCCGTATTATTGAGAAGCGGAAAACGCCTCATTCCGAGGGCAATATAAGTCAACAACACAGAGAAACATGCTGTAGTTGAGGAAACCGGTGAAAGTAGGTCACGCCCTATAATCCTCGATGATCCCAGTACCGAGTCAGAATTACCTCGAGGAAGAGAGAGGCCCAACACTGAAGAAGAGGCCATCGACCTCGAGGATGAAGAAGGAGAAATGGAAGAGGATACCAAAATCGATAGACAAGAAAGAACAAACGTCGATCGACAAACCACAGTGAATATCGATCGACACTCTGGAAACAATGTTGATCGACTCCCAACTCCTACTGAACCAGCAGTAGAAAGAGTTTATAGGACTCTACCACCCTTCCCTCCTAACAAGACGCAGACTAAACGAGAGCTAGACAAAGCGATCTGCAAGAAAGCATTCGATAAGATCACGTTGGAAATGCCATTGAGTGATGCGACAAAAGTATCACCTTCAATAAAAAAATATGTAAAAGATAAGGTATCCAACAGCTTTCCAGCCACTGAGCGCTGCTTCATGATGGTTTCAGAGGAAGTAAGTGCAGTAATCCAAGGCGAGATCCCGATCACGAGACCCGATCCGAGCAGTTTTGTTTTAGATTGCAATATATGGAAAAAAAAAATTCCTAGATCCCTTTGTGACCTAGGTTCCAGTGTGAACCTCATGCCACATTCTGTCGCAATATCCCTAGGATTCGACAAGTTCAAACCTACCAAAATAGTTTTGGTTCTGGCCGATAGAACCGTTAGATTACCTGAGGGAGAGCTTGACGACGTGCCAATAAGGATTAACAGCTGTCAGGTCCCAACGGATTTTGTAGTATTGAAATACCAAAATGAACCAAAGGATCCCCTTATTTTGGGTAGACCATTCCTAGCCATTGCAGGTGCGATAATCGATGTCAAGGAGGGTAGGATATGTCTAAACATTTGAAACATTCCGATGACCTTCGACATGGACAACCTGATGAGACGATCCTTGATCGATAAACAGACTTCCTACGTGGACGACATCTGTGAATTGGCTGAAGAATCCTTCATAAACTCATGCTCGGACGACCCTTTGGAGAAAGTACTCACAACTGGTGAAGAGGAAACTTTCAGTGTCGATAGTAGGGCCGAGGAATACACACGATTAATGGACGCAAGTATTGAAACTGGAAGCGTCGATGACATAGAGGATGACGCTTCGGAAATCAATGTCGATCGATATCTACTAAAAGCTGTCGATCGACAACCATCCTCCTCGAAGGGATGGGACCCCGAAAAGGCACCAAAGATTGAGTTAAAATAGGTGCCCGCTGGACTCAAATATGCCTTTCTCTATAAATATTCATACCCAGTAATCGCGAACGCCAACCTCACAAATGGAGAACTTGCACTGTTATTAAATAAACTACGCAAATACAGGAAGGGCCTCGGGTACTCTCTCGAAGACATTCCTGGCATTTTTCCAGATCTGTGCATGCACCGGATTCACCTAGAAGACGGTTCGAAATCGTCAGTGGAACACCAAAGGCGACTGAACCCGAACTTGAAAGAAGTTGCTAAAACGGAAATAATCAAACTTCTCGATGCCGGAGTCATTTACCCGATTTCGGATAGCAATTGGGTTAGCCCCGTGCATGTTGGACCAAAAAGGGCGGAATCACTGTGCTGAAGAATGACAAAGACGAACTCATTCCCACGCGAACCGTCACTAGACATTAAATGTGTATCGATTATAGGAAGCTAAACGCTGCTACTAGAAAAAATCACTTCCCTTTACCTTTCATTGATCAAATGTTGGAAAGATTGGCAAATCACCAATACTACTGTTTTCTTGACGGATACTCTGGATTCTTCCAAATCCCTATACATCCTGACGATCAAGAAAAGACCACATTTACATGCCCTTACGGAATATTCGCATACCACAGAATGCCATTCGGTCTTTGTAATGCCCCTGCCACTTTCCAACGATGCATGATGTCAATTTTTACTGATATGATAGAAGACTACATGGAAGTCTTCATGGACGATTTCTTAGTATATAGATCCAGTTTCCAAAACTGTCTCGATAACCTATGTAAAGTTTTGGCAAGATGTGAAGAAAAGAACCTCGTTCTAAATTGGGAAAATAGCCACTTCATGGTTAACGATGGAATCGTTCTAGGACATAAAGTTTATGCTGCTGGTATAGAAGTAGATCGGGCAAAAATTGAAGTAATGACCGGCCTGCCAGCACCCACAAACGTCAAAGTTGTGAGAAGTTTTCTCGGACATGCCGGATTTTATAGGAGGTTTGTACAAGATTTTAGCAAAATCGCTAGACCTCTCACCTCCCTCCTTTGTAAAGAAGTTAAATTCGACTTCTCACCAGAATGCGTAAAGTCTTTTGAGTAAATAAAGAAAGCCTTGGTAACTACCCCCATCGTACAAGCACCAGACTGGAATCTTCCTTTTGAAATCATGTGCGATGCGAGCGATTTCGCTGTAGGAGCAGTTCTAGGCCAAAGGAAAGGCAAAAAGCTGTATGCAGTTTATTATGCCAGTCGAGCTCTCGACGAAGCACAAAGAAATTACGCAACAACAGAAAAAGAACTGCTAGCCGTGGTTTATGCATTCGAAAAATTCCGTCAATACTTGGTCGGTTCGCGAGTTATCATTCATACTTACCATGCTGCAATTAAATACTTGATGCAAAAGAAAGATGCGAAACCACGACTCCTACGATGGATCCTTCTACTTCAAGAATTCGACATCGAGATCAAAGATAAAAGAGGAGTAGAAAACGGAGTTGCAGATCATATTTCCCGGATAAGAATAGAAAACGACGTCCCCATCGACGATTTCTTACCAACTGAAAACGTTTACCAAACGGAATCATTCATTGGGAATGTATGTCTCGCTACCGAGGACCTATCGATCGACGATAACGATCACATGTCGATCGATTACGACAACACCAGATCGATCGACGATGACGACACTATGTTGATCGACACTTCAAATACGCTAAGCAAAGATACTAATCCCAAAACCCTCACCTTCGATATAAAGGTTAACGTCGCGCACAACAAGTTGTACCCTGACCGCGATTCCCCCGTGGATGAAATTCTGCATCGAGGAGTGCATGTAGTCGGACAAGGTTCAAAAGACAGACCTTGGTACGCTGATATAGTAATCTATTTAACTGCCGACATAGAACCCGAAGAGTTGAGAGGATACACAAGAAAGAAATTTCTAAGAGAAGTTAGAAGATATCATTGGGACGAACCATATCTCTACAAACATTGCTCTGACGGGATGTATAGACGTTGCGTCGCCGATACTGAAATACACGATATTCCAATGCCATGGATCCGATTATGCCGGGCATTTTGCAACCTTTAAAACGGTATCAAAAATTCTTCAAGCAGGATTCTGGTGGCCAACCATGTTTCGTGATGCTCATGCATTCATAGCACAATGCGACAGGTGCCAACGAAGGGGAAAATCAGTAAAAAACACGAAATGGAACAGAAATCTATTCAAGAAGTAGAAGTCTTTGACTGTTGGGGGATAGAATTCATGGGACCTTTCCCTTCTTCGTACGGAAATAAATACATCATAGTCGCTGTTGACTATGTGTCAAAGTGGGTCGAAGCGGTAGCTTCCCCAACGAACGACGCATCTGTTTAATATTAAGCTTTTCAAAAGCATTATCTTCCCGAGATTCGGAATACCCCGAATAGTCATAAGTGACGGTGGTTCCCATTTCATCAACAAAGTTTTTGATGGACTACTCCGTAAGAACAGAGTACACCATAGAGTTGCTACACCCTACCACCCGCAGACGAGTGGGCAGGTAGAAGTCTCAAATCGAGAGATCAAAGAAATCTTAGAAAACACCGTGGGCACATCAAGAAAAGATTGGTCTAGAAAATTGGACAATGCACTCTAGGCCTACCGGACTGCCTTCAAAACCCCTTTAGGAACTACCTCATTTCACCTTCTATATGGAAAATCATGTCACTTAGCAGTTGAGCTGGAACACAAAGCAGCCTGGGCCATTAAATTATTAAATTTCAACGTCAAACCAGCTGCCGAAAGAAGGCTCATACAGCTTCACGAACTGGACGAGATTAGACATTCAGCGATATACAAAGAGAAAACGAAAGCATATCATGATAAAAAGATCATTTCCAGACACTTCGAACCAAATGATCAAGTATTACTGTATAACTCTCGGCTAACGCTGTTTCCCGGAAAACTCCGATCTCGTTGGTCTGGTCCTTTTACTGCTGTGAATACCAATCCATATGGAGCCATTACGCTTACAAATAATAAAGGAGACAAATTCACGGTAAAGGGCAAATGAGTAAAGCATTATTGGGCTAAACCGCCAAATATCAAGCCCATTGACTTACGCCCCCTTCCCGATAATTAGAAAATTCGAATATCGAGTCAAGCTAAGGACTTAAAATAAGCGCTGAATGGGACGCAACCCATTAATCTTAATTTCAGAATTTTTAGAAATTTTAGGATAAAAAAGTTATTAAAATTATCGGAAAACAAATTCGATATCGATCGACAACAACAACTTGTCATCGATCGACATCAAATGGACAGACACGGGCTCACTTAAGTCGACACTTAAGTCGACATTCGCATAAACACGAAAACAATACGAAAACATTCCAATCTCTTTTCTCTCTAGTTTTTCACCCAAATCCGACGATTCTTGCCCTCATTCTACTCGAATTTCAACCATCTCTCCGTTTAGATCACTTAACTCACGCATCATCATGGTATGAACACGAAATTTTCTAAATTTTTGTTCTTCCTAGGGTTGAAATAGAAATCGGATTTGAACTGAGATTTTAGAGCTTGTATCGATCGATTCGTGTTTGAGGAACAATATAATCGATCGATTTAGCGGATTTTCTGTAACATGCAAATCGAATTGCATAATTGGGTTTTTTCAGGTTTTCGCGCATGAGATATCAATCGATAACCATCGGTTTTATCGATCGATTTTCTCAAAGGCGTGTCGATCGACATCGAGACATCTCTGCCGATCGACAACGACAACCTAACCGTCGAACCTCGCTAATCTACTCTTGTTTGTGAACTTCGTTTACAGGCTGATGAGAGGAGAACAAAGAGGAGATTCGACACCAACAGCCCAGCTCCTGTCCGTGACAGAGACCCTTGGCCGAGACAGCCCGAGGATGGACATATCCCACTCTTTGACCACTTCGCGGACACGCGAAAATCGGCGAAGAGCTTAGAATGCCGCAACCGTGCGATCGAGAACGCCTGGGACGACTATGACAACATATTCTACAACGCGTGGCTGCAGGTTTCCATAGAACGAACACGGTTAGTCGATCCAGATGTGGTCCGAGCGTTAGGCATCCGAACGGACCTCGAGGACTTGTTCGTTGAGTTGGGTATGGGGAACCTTGCTACTCACCCACAAGTTCTCTACCCGGAGCTGGTCCGTCAGTTCATGGCCACCGTGAAAGTCTACTACGCCAGCAAGAGGGCAAAGAAGGCTAGCGAGGGCGTCCTGGCCTTCTTCATCTGTGGCATTCGCTACAAAGTCCCTCTCTTGACTCTCTGCACTATCTACGGGTTTGAGACCGAGCGCCAGCACGCCACCGTACCCGACTTCCCAGGGATAGGGACATTTTGGAGCCACATTGCTACCGGCTTCTTCGACCTCTCCAAGACCGTTCAGACGGACATTCGTCACCCGACTCTGCGTTACTTCATGAAGGCCCTTGCCAACACCTTGTTGTGCAAGATGGAACCTAGTAAGGTTCGGGTCTAGGAGGTCACTCTGGCTTACTACGCGGTGAGGAGCTTGGTTCAGATGGAGGGCATCGAGGAGCCCGCGGACGACGCATGGCCCAACCTTGGAGCCATATTTGATGAGCATCTGACCAAGCTCAAGATGAAGCCTTTCCAGTCAAAGGGAAGGAAAAGGGAGACGGTTGGGAGCCTACTTACTCCGATCTTCGTCCATTGCGGAGTCCCTCTAGACGACGCTGAGATGGACGACCGGATCGTCTACATGGATGCAGCGCACCTCACAAGCGCACAGTGGCTCAAAGACGACCGCGACTGGTGCTTCAGGGATAAGGACGGTGTATACTTGGTGAGGCTCCCACTTCAGTCACTTACGGACTTCTCCCATGGCCTAAGCAGCATTTAGTTCCGACCAGACCCTCGCCGAGTCCGAGCCCCAGCAGCCCAGCTGCGCCGCTACACGGTCCAGCGCCCTGGAGGACCCCAGCCGCATCAGCCCGAGGACGCACTACCGCCTTTCCCTCCCATGCCAGTCATGTCTACACGTCCTGAGGGAGACTTCGAGCGTGTGGTAGTCGATGCTCTCACTGCCATCTGGGCTAGAGTGTTGAGATGTCGCTGTTCGAGCAGGAGGAGTGTGTGAGCCAGCTCACCGTCAGCAGCAGGACCGTTCCGCCAGCGCAGAGGCACCTCCAACGACGAGACCACTGATGAGGACTAGTCCTCATATCTCTATCCCTATCTACTTATGTTTTTCCTTTATTTTCGAACTCTTAGGAATTACTTTTGAACTTATTATTCTATGTTATGACTGGAGTTTATCTATTTTGCTAATCTAGCATATGTTTGGATTGTCTAACAGAGCTAACCTAGCTGACTGATGCTAATTCTATGATGAGTTAGACACATGGATACATTGCAGCTAGCGTAGATGTTTTCTGTCTCCGCGCTGTCGATCGATAACGAGACGGTTACGTCGATCGACAGAGTTGCGGTGATATCGATCGATTATGCGGTGTACATGTCGATCGATCCTCGAGACAGAGGGTAACACATTCTTTTCTCTTATCTAACATTTTAACTTAGTAGTTATTATTAACTTTCTTACCAACCAACCTTAGACTGAATATCACTGGGGATAGTGAAGTTTAAGTCTGGGGGAGGTACTTACTGATTTTAGTTTATTCATGAATTTTTAAGTATTTTCAAAACAAAAAAAAAAAAAAAAAAAATTATTAAGTCAAGAAGGGAATAATGATCTCATTAGAATATCTAACCACTCTTTTAGCACCATTTTAAACTTTCTGATTGCACATAGTACTAAAGATACTAAAGTGGATCAACTTGTCAATTGTCCACAGTTGCTGAGATTGTTTGAAGGAACCAAAGCTGACCGCCAACACTAAACTTGATACAACTGCTTATCTTAGGGCTTGGTATGCGTGGAATCGGATTCTTCAAACAAGTCTGGAAGGTAAAGCCTTGTGTATATAGATTTTTCACCATTTCTCTCTCTATTTTCAAAATTATAGATAGATAAAAAAAATTATTATTATATATTAGAGATTTATTAGAAAGGAATTCGAACATGACTTGGTGGCTACAACCATTAAAGTTTGCTTCATAAGAATTCTATAGGTAAAGGATTAGAACATGACTTGGTGGCTACAACCATTAAAGTTTGCTTCATAAGAATTCTATAGGTAAAGGATTAGAACATGACTTGGTGGCTACAACCATTAAAGTTTGCTTCATAAGAATTCTATAGGTAAAGGATTAGAACATGACTTGGTGGCTACAACCATTAAGGTTTGCTTCACAAATGATCCTAGGATATAGGTCAAAAAGAAGTGAACATGACTTAGTGGCAACCACCATTAAGGCTTGATTCATGGAAGCATGTCCAATCTTGGTCAATGATCTAGCTAGTATAAGCAGACTTTGACCAGGAGAGAAAATTAGTGGAGAGAGAGGATATGAACTAATGTTTACCTGTAGATCCAGATACTTGTTTGAGAATCCTTGCATTCTGTGATCGATACACCCAAGGTAAGGCTTACACTTTTATTTATGCAAAGAAATGAGGTTGGTAGAGGGGAATGTCAGACAAGATTTGTTTAAGTTGCTGGCTAGATGAATTTGGTTGCTAAGCTAGGATATGGTATAAAGTGCTTTTGTGATTAGGACTTTTTAGATATGGATTGCAATATTGTAGAGGTGATGATTCTGAGTTTTAGATCATGTGAGTTCCTGATGTTTTCAAACCTCTCTCAGAGAAACTGCGCTGTTGTGTTTTGCTTGAGGACAAGCAAAAGAGTAAGTCTGGGGGAGTTGATAGACCATGGATTTTACTCATTTTTAACCATGGTTTATGAATGTTTTAAAATATATTATTACTATATAGAGTCTATTTAGAGCAATTACAGGTCCAGGTAATATTTGCAAGGAAATGATGTAGTTGGAGCTATTTAGAGATCTTTTGAGCTTCGCTGGAAGCAAGAGATGGTCGACGGTCGCAGCTCAGTATCGACCAATAGTCACCACCAAATATCGATCGATGTCGAGTCCCTCGTATCGATCGATTATGAAGCCATCCGAGAATTAATGACAAATTAGAAGATTTCAAGTTTCACAAAAGTCTCAATAATTACATCATTAGTCTCTGGCCGTCTGTTAGGCTATTTATTAGGGTTTTGTATTATTTTAAAGAAGATTTGCCTAGAGACCTTTTTAGACCTAGTTTGGAGGAGGCAAGAAGCCACCATTGAAAGAGGAGAGCTTAGTTGGAGAGATATATCATCTACTGCAAAACAGAGAAGATCTTGAACTCCCTTGTTTTCATATTTTTGTTTACTTTTACTATTAATTATCTAAGTATTCTTTAGACCATCATAACTATGAGTTTTATGAATATGTCTGAGTAGTCCTTACTGTTAGATTTAGGTTTCTCAAATAGTTTGAGAAATGTAATATTGATACAACAATTATTAGGATGTTTAGAAATATAGTTCAATCTTCTAGTTATGCTTAAAGCTAAGTTTAGGATTGATCACCCTTTAAACTTAGATCTTAGGATTAATTGGGATCAAGCCATTGCTTGACTCAATACCTGAAAATAACTAGAATGATATAACTGACTAGATACAGACGAGAGTTGGTCTAGAATGATCTAATGGTGAAGTGAAATTGTGTTCAAAACCACTTAGTTCCCTAAAACAAGACCAAGTCTAATAACACAGCATGATCTCACGCTAACATTACTTCATTGCAGAACTTAACAAAGAAAAATAAAGAGCTTTAAAACCCATAAACCATTCAATCTAGATTTATTTCAATACCATAATCTATTGTGTAATCCTAGAGTCTCTGTGGATTTGATCCCTAAGTACTACATCTGAACCTCTTTTTTTAGAGAGTAATTCACTCATTAGGGTAATTTGAGTGATATCACAGGTTTCAATAACAATTGGGAGCATTATCATGTCTGGAGTACATGAAAGCAACACCGTGGTCTGAAGAAGAAGAGTACAAGACTGCCTCATGTTTTTTTTTTGAAAAAGACTGTCTCATGTTGTCTGAGCTATATCTTGAAAAAGTAGGATCAACAACCTTCACGCCATGATAAAAAATTGAGGATGAAATTAAAATACAAGATCAAGAAGAAATAGTAGATCCTAGATAGAAGAAAGTCATAATCAGTTCTTTTTAACTATTTTTTTCTGTAAATTCATTTACCTTATTGATTTATTTGTAAAGGTTCTTTTTTGTTTTTCTTCATATTATATTTTCAGTGGAAAAAAATAAAAAATAGTTAATGCAAATAATTTTTATTATTTATTGACAAATTTATTTACTGTATTACAGTGATAATATTTAAATCGAAAATTATAAACAATATAATTATTAAAATAATTTCCAAATTGTAATATTAGTTAAATTTCAATAATTGATAGATAATAAATAGTTGAAATCAGTTATTTTAATTGATGTTAATACTAACATCGTTTTTAAAAAACTGATGCAAATTTTAGTATCATTTTTACAATTAATACATATTGACATCACTTAAAAATTGATACAAATATTCAAATTTTTTACTTTAGTTATTAATAAAATGATGTAAATTATTTGCATCACCACTTTTAGAGTCATTTATATAAGGGATACAAAATTCTTTTACATCATTTATAAGTAATACAAAAATTTAAAATAAATGATGTTAAATCATCTTTTTTTGTAGTGAAGGGTAAAACTTAACTATTTTAAATTAATTTTTGTTTGAACATGAGACTCCTCCCAACGAAAATTTAATATATGACATTTTAGATTCATACCTGATAATTTAAGCATTTTTAGTCACTATGCCAACTTCAAGTTAGTTATAACTTATAATGTGGATTGTAGAAAAAATGTTTTGTATGGTAATGGAATCGACCGAAACCTTTATTGGATATGATAATCATAAGACGACAAAACTTCGTTGATATTTTTTCAAAGTTTTCAAAACTTATTTAGAATAGTTCTTTCACTGTTACTTGGATTGGAACTTGAGAGCTTAACTAGGCTTTTGAAAATATCTGAATGCACAAACTAACAAAAGACTGCATGCAGCCGAGTCTACAGATTTTTGCAATCGAGTCAAAACTTTGATAAGGTGAAGCAGCACAATCATTATCTAAAATTTTCATTTAC
The DNA here is from genome assembly GCF_000695525.1 of Brassica oleracea var. oleracea. NCBI lineage: Eukaryota > Viridiplantae > Streptophyta > Magnoliopsida > Brassicales > Brassicaceae > Brassica > Brassica oleracea. Next base: position 25,892,599 of record NC_027749.1, on the reverse strand, counting down.
AATCACTATAAAACTTAGAGAGATAATCCCACCAAGTAAAAACACACACACACTGCTTTCCTGAGTCACACGCTACCTTTTGTTACAATCACACTTCTTCATAAGTTACCAAACATCTTCATCCTTGAACCTTTCCTCTTCCCACTTCTTAACCCGAATCATCAGCCATTCTCAGTGATTTTACAAACCGGCCTGCATAATGCTTCTCCATTGACCCGCACCGCTCTGAGAACTGACCATTCATCTCAACCCCTCCAGATAGAACTGCAGGTAGAACATCTGTTGCCTTCCTCCACTACTCGGTTTGTACCTTCAGCTTCTCTCCGTCTCCGCTTCTAAATTCTCTTTTACTTCTTCCACATACTCCAGCTTCTTCTTTAGCTGCGTCGTGTGCTCATTACTTTCAATACGTTGATTTGGTGTTCCTCTGAAGTCATATCATCATATCTAGAGTGTCTAACACTCTTTCTATTTCAAAATGATTCATATTTTAAAATTTTCGCTTATATTAATTTTTTTTTTTAAATTTAGTTAAAAAGATATTGTTTTTGTGATTAAATATTTCTCAAACTTTTAGCCAATCAAATATCAATAATCACAACTGATTTTTTGAAGTTCAGAATTTACAATTACTACATGTATTGAAAAATATAAAAAAATATTTTTCTAAAACATAAATATTTTTGAAATAAAAGAAGTACTACTCATATCACAAATACAAAAGGTTGGAGTTTCTTTGGTCAATTAGAGGCCTACTTAGTACCATTTCTAACATAAGGATCAAAGAACCCAAAGAACCTAGCGCAAACATGAGTTGAATATTAAGAAACTGGTTAGTTACTAAACCCTTTGGCCTGGTTTGGTCAACATTCTCTCGAAAAAGCGTATTCGTAAAATAATTTGGAAAATGATAGGATATTGGACATCCTTGAAAGCTTCTCTTCTCGTTTCTTTTACTATCAAAGAGACAAAACACATGTGATATTCTTCACTATTTGTCTATGAAGATAGAACCAAAGAAAGAACCGCAGAGATTTAATGACATAAAGAAGCTTTTGAACACAACCCAACAATTTTCTATAAAAACTGTTTTTTTTTTCTTTTTTTTTCTTTCTTCCTATATGAATGAAGTGATTACCATGAGTTTCCATTACTACACTATTTTATTGCCAACTAACTTCAGTTGGTGCACTTGTGGTCGTGGCATGAACCTCTGCCAACGACACAGCCATAGCCATCATCATCTGCTCTTCAAAACTATCTGGAACAATGACCATAGGAGGAGGAGGAAAGTTGTGGAAGGTCTCTCCGTTCATGTACGAGCTTACATAGCTGTTGCTCCCTGTTTCTTCCATTTCACTGTTGTTATGGTAATGATTATGGTGATGGTCAATGTCGTCTACTTCTTGTTCTATGCCGTAGTAACTGTCGCAGTTGCCAGGAAGCATAGTGTATGAGGAAACGTTGACGTTGTGATTGTGATTGGAGGATTCACCAACCATTTGCTGGCGTTCAGCAAGTGCAGAGATTGCACAAGAAGACGATGAAGACGGCATTGCTGGTTCTTCTTCTGATACATACTGACTACAAGGTGCCACTTCTCCACTACCTGAACTTCTCTGCATATCTGTTTCCTGTTTGAAACAAAGTGAAAAAAAAAAGCCATAGAGAATTAATATTTTTTTTCATTTCATAAGAGGTATAAAAATTAATTAAATAAACAAATTATTATTACCTGAATGGAGAGCCATATTGCTTCCATAACCATTAACTCTTCAAGGTCAACATCATCCCTGAAGAGTTTTCAGAAAATTACATATATAAAGTCCAATACTGAATCACTCAAATTAAAGTTACATCAATACACATTTCATGAGATCAAAATGTAGTTGGAGACATGAAAGCATAATGGTGAAGTGAAACTGTGTTCAAAACCACTTAGTTCCCTAAAACAAGACCAAGTCTAATAACACAGCATGATCTCACGCTAACATTACTTCATTGCAGAACTTAGCAAAGAAAAATAAAGAGCAATAAAGTGGAAAGACAGACCTGCTTCCTCGCTGTCTAACTGATGTGTTCTGAGATGAAGCAGTTTCTGCATCTTCCATAGGAGAATTATAAGACATAGCTGCAAACCCAAGGCAAACAAAAAAGGAGCCAGTCAAAACCGCCTATGTGACATGATAGGAAGATTAAACATGCTCTATAAGAAAAAGACTGACCTGAAGCTGAACCATATTCAACTTCACCAGCCATTGCGCTTGTGCTAGAGGAACATGATTCCAAACGTTTCTGCATTTTCTCTTCATCATCCTGCATTTCTTTCTGCCTCATCCTTATTTTGGCTTCTATAACTCGTTGCTCCTCCTTCAAAAAGGTTGCAGAGAAAGAACATTACATATAAACAAAGAAGTTTCTTCAAACTTTATTAAGGGAAGTTACAGTGAAAGATCATTTCTAATCTTACAACTTGCTCAATGCCCTTCTCCTCCTTGCTCTTTACTCCACGGTACTCAACAGCATAGTTGGGTGTTTTACAAAAGGGGCACCTCATAATGTTAAGGAGGACATCAAAGTATTAATACAAGACAAGACCCTAAAGGCTCATGAATTATTTTTCAATAACTAGGAGGTGCTGGAGGGACATGAACCTATGACTCCTTAGATACCTACTTGATAATCTAAGAGTTTTAGCCACTGGACCAACTCCTGATTGAGATTTAAGGATACTGAGTAGGCCGAGCTAAATTAGGATTCTTCATTTGCAAAAAGCACTCTGCAAACCAATTATAAAACAAATCAAAATGGTGGAAACATGAAACTAATAAGCAAAAACCGATGAGATATACTTCACCTGTACAAATGCTTTTCATGCAACATCTTGATCTATTGAGGCTAGGATAGTACTAGAAACACACACACAAGAAGAAACATCAGAGTTACATCTACAATGAATGAGATTGCTATGCATTCTTGGAAAAAAATAAACACAAACCAGAAAGCAAATGGGGCATTCTTCGAGTTCATGACAGCTTTCATCATCTCCAGGGTAGCAAGGAGCAAGCTTAGACTCTAGAATCAGTTTCCTAAGCTTTTTAATGTCGACATCGTTGTTCACATACAAACCTTGTGGCTTTGTATACTTTTCTTCCACCGCTTGCCTCCTCCTTCCCACTAGCTTATTACCCATCTCACAAAGTTCTAATCTTTCTTCACATTAACAGCTAACAAAAAAAAAAAAAAAAAAAAGAACTATATTATCACTAGTCTAAAGGTACATGCTTTGAGTTGAGAACAATCTTCGGTATAAAGGAAGGTTTTTTATTGAACCCTGCACAAAGGTGAATGCAATTTAAGCACATAGTTGGGCTAAAACCCTAAACTTTACATTAATTTTAAAGGAATTAGCAAACATAAAAGATAAAAATCGAAGAGGGAAACCTGAGAAGTTCAGAAGAGAACAAGAAAGGAGATCGAGATGGGTTTTGAGGTAAACGATAGGAGACACGATCAGAACTTTACTCTGTAGAGATAGAGAGGGAGAGAGAGAGATGCAGTGTTTGTTCCGTATTATATAAAAAAAAAAACAGAGGATTAGATGAAAGTTCTGTATCTGAAACTTGTATTTATTTTTCTTTCTTTTTTAAAGAAAATTGACGGAAAATCTCTTTCTCGAGAGAGAGAGAAAAGAAGAAGAAGAAGAAGAAGAAGGTGATGAGGTGGTGGCGGTGGCGGAGAGAAGTAAAAGGGTCACAGGTTACGATGGAGTAAGAGGTGATGCAAAGAATCACTCTCTGCTTCTCTCTCTTTGACACGCATAAAACGACGTCGTGTCATTCATTTTTTGGTTTGTTCACCGGAAAAAGATTAGAATATACGAAATCTTGTGGAAGCGGTTTTGTCTTAAGTACCGAGTTTGGGTTATGTCTTTTTTATTATCGTTATCCATTTCTTTGATTGTATGCTTTGTTTGTCGTATTACATAATTGATCTAAATATTCGTAGTTTCTTTACTATCATAAAAGTGGAAGAAAACACAAAGTATCTTTGGGGTATTATTAAAAATTAGATTAGTCGGCGTTAGTGTTACGTTTTATTGAATTAAAAGTTTCTTGGCGACAATACTTCTTACGGGATTATACATATGGTATTTTATGTTGACGTATAAATTTTCTAATAATCGTTGAATCAGCCCCCACTGATTACAACAAGAAAAGGTGAACATAAATGCCAGAAAGCTAACTAAATAAAAATATGTATGTATGTGTTTGGTTGATGGAACATAATTTGGTTCAACCAACACAAAATGAGCTATGGTTGGTTAGAGAGGGTCAACAATGGCTTTTGTTGCTATGTGCCTTCAGCCATTTACGCACTTACACAAACCTCTTTTCATATATAAACACAAAAAGATCAGTTCACATAATCCTGATTTGGTTGTTGTGATCTAACATATTTAAAAAAAAAACGGTTTTGTCCAGAAAATATTATGGTACCGTGCTTTCTAAACATATATGTAGCCAAAAAGATTAGTATACATTAATATAAGTACTTTGTATAAAATTTTCAAATCCAAAAACTTAAGAAATGTTGTGAAATTTAGGATTTAGAGTTGTAAGTTTCTGTATTTTATTAATCATAAAGTGTTCCTTTTATATAGGAGATTACAAGATAGATAAAAAGAAAGATTACAAATCATAAACATAAAGGAAAATTGAAATCTTAATCATACAAGGAAAAGGAAATTGGGTTTCCTTTTCTCCTAAACCATATAGCCGTCTCTCTCTCTAAGTCTCGCGGCCGCCGCCTCTCTCTCGGGCCGTCTCTCTCTCTAAGTGTATGAGCCGGTTATGGACATCCATCAATTGATTTATAATACTTCCTCTTGAATGCCATAACCATACAGGGATTGTAATACGTTTAATGTTGTCTCATTAAAACCTTATCAGGAAAACCCAGTGGGACAAAACCATGATGAAGGAAAAAGAGTACAGCATGTACTACTCCCCCTGATGTGAACCTCAGTGGAGGTCTTCCAGCCTACGCATCCCAATCTGATGCGTGAGTTTCCTGAACGTGCAGGTCGGAAGTGCTTTGGTGAATAGGTCTGCTGAATTGTCACTTGATTGTACTTGGACGACCTGGACCTCACCGGCTTTCTGAAGCTCGTGAGTAAAGAAGAACTTAGGCAATATGTGCTTCGTCCTATCTCCTTTTATGTAACCGTCCATGAGCTGAGCAATGCACGCAGCATTGTCCTCATACATCACGGTTGGCTCTTTGCTCTCGGCCATCCCGCAATCAGCTCGGACGTGTTGGGTCATCGACCTCAACCAAACATACTCGCGGTTGGCCTCATGTATGGCCAAGATTTCCAAGTGATTGGATGATGTGGCCGCGATGGTGTGTTTCATGGAACGCCATGATATGGTCGTACCTCCATGTGTAAAGACATATCCTGTTTGTGATCGAGCTTGATGTGGATCTGCTAAATAACCAGCATCAACAAAGCCATCTAAACCATTTTTGTTATGGTTAGTATAATATAGACTCAAGTCTTTCGTTCCTTGCAGGTAACGAAGAACGTGTTTGATCCCGTTCCAGTGCCTTAGGGTCGGACAGGAGCTGAACCTGGACAATAGATTCACGGCAAAGGTTATATCAGGCCGTGTATGAGTTGCCAAGTACATCAAATATCTAATAGCACTGAGATAAGGCATTTCGGGACCAAAGACATCCTCATCGTCCATCTTGGGACGGAATGGATCAGTGTCCAGGCCGAGGGATATCACAACCGTGGGACCGGTCAGTGGATGGCAATCGGCCATATTAAACCTCTTGAGTACCTTTTCTGTATAAGCCATTTGATGCCCAAGGATACTATCATTTCTGTACTCAAGTTGTAATCTCAAACAGAATTTTGTTTTCTCGAGATCTTTCATCTCATATTCTTTCTTAAGGTATTCAACCGTTTGGGATATCTCTCCAGAGGTTCCAAGAATGTTTAGATCATCAACATATACTGCAATGATCACGAATCCTTGATTTTCAAATTTCTTAATGAAAATACATGGACTGATAGGGTCATTTCTATATCCCTCTTTCACTAGGTACTCACTGAGTCTATTGTACCACATTCGTCTGGATTGTTTCAGTCCATAAAGAGATTTATTCAGCTTAATACAATGTTGTTCTCGAGAACTCTCTTTGTTTTTCAATTCAATACTCTCTGGGACTTTCATATAGATTTCATTATCCAGTGGACCATATAGGTATGCGGTTACAACATCCATTAACCGTAAATTCAGACCCTCTCTCACGGCCAAACTGATTAAAAATCTGAAGGTCATAGCATCCACCACAGGGGAGTATGTCTCCTCATAATCTATTCCAGGTCTTTGTGAGAATCCTTCTGCAACAATTTGTGCTTTGTATCTCACAACTTCGCCTTTCTCATTTCTCTTTCTCACAAAAACTCATTTGTATCTTACTGGTTTGATATCATGAGGTGTCCAGATTATTTGGCCAAATACACCTCTTTTTCTCAATGATTCTAACCACGTTTATGGCTTCTTTCAATTTAAGCCAATATGGTTGTTGCATGCATTCATATATAGACGTGGGTTCATAATCCTCATTATCCATAAGTTCAAGTGCTACCTCATAAGCAAATAAATCATCCATGTCGACATGTTTTATGTTCCACTGTTTCCCAGACAATACATAGTTTATTGAGATCTCATTATTATCTGCACCATCAGTACCAGGAATCTTGGCGTCCCAAGAATCATTGTTTGGCACATCAGGGCCGGCCACATCAGTGGCATCAGTACCGGCCATGTCTAAAGCCGTAGGGTCGGACGCGGCAACATCACGGGCTGGATCGGCCGCGGCCATGTCTGGTGTCTGAACAACCTCGGTTTCATTTTCTGCACCTTTCTTTGTTTTCTGAGGGTTCTTATCTTAGGAACCTATTGGTCTACCATGTTTTACACGTTGTCTAGACTCTGTAGCAACTTGATTTTGTCCTTCTTGAACATCAATTCTTATTGGTGCATTAGCAGCTGGTATATATTAATTTGTCACTCTTTTTCGGGTCAGCAAAGGAATCTGGCAATTGATTAGCTAGCTTTTGTAAATGAATGATCTTTTGAACTTAAAGATCACATTCTTGAGTTCGAGGATCTTGCCAAGATATGGATGTTTGATTTCATGAGATTTCTTTTACCATTTTACTGGTATCTCCCCCTAATGTTGGAAGTTCGGATTCATTAAAATGACAATCCGCGTATCTGGCCTTAAACAAATCACCCGTAGTTGGCTCAAGATACTTTAAAATCGTGGGGGAATCAAATCCAACATATATCTCCATCCTCCTTTGAGGTCCCATCTTTGTTCTCTGTGGTGGAGCTATTGGAACATAAACGGCACAGCCGAATGTCCTAAGATGGGATACGTCTGGCTCATGACCCGTAAGTAATTGCAATGGGGAATACTTATGTTCACTTGATGGCCTGATGCGTATGAGCTCGGCCGCGTGAAGGACTGCATGTCCCCACGCTGAGACCGGAAGTCTCGACCTCATGAGTAATGGTCGAGCTATGAGTTGTGTGCGTTTTATAAATGATTCGGCCAAGCCGTTCTGTGCATGTACATGTGCCACGAAGTGTTCCACACTTACCCCCATGGACATACAGTAGTCATTAAACGCTTGGGAAGTGAACTCACCAGCATTGTCTAGACGTATAGTCTTTAAAGGAAAATATCGAAAATGAGCTCGTACTCGAATTATCTGAGCAAGCCAAATGCCAAGTTCCTGGTTGACAGGAGACAAACATGCGACCATCTAGTGGACGCATCAATGAGGACCATGAAATATCGAAATGTCCCACAAGGTGGGTGAATTGGTCCACAGATGTCTCCTTGAATTCTTTCCAGAAAGTTTATAGTCTCTTTAGTGACTTTAACTGGTGATGGCCTAGAAATGAGTTTCCCTTGGGACGATAGATGCTTAGGGATGATTCGTTTCTCTTTAAGGGAATGGCCGTTTGAGTTCAGGATCAGTTTACGCATCATGGTCGAACCGGGATGGCCAAGCCGCTCGTGCCATTGAGTGAAATTGTCGATTACCTCTTTATTAAAAGTGGCATTGGCCACGATCATACTGACTTTAGTATGGTAAAGACCAGTAGATAGTGCGGGT